>NC_142803.1:37716598-38016598 GCF_049724085.1 Artemia sp. Qi Xiang Cuo | reverse complement strand
TTTTGTAAACGCAATGACAAACCACGGTTTCCAATCCAATATTCTATTGAAAGAAACCCGTTTGACTAGTTTCTTAAGCATCTTCCCTATATAATATGGCACTTGTGTTACAGATAGTACATATTATATATATATATATATATATATATATATATATATATATATATATATATATATATATATATATATATATATATATATATATATATATTTATATATATATATATATATATATATATATATATTTATATATATATATATATATATATAGAACCGGAAGCCCGGTGGCTTCGCCGCGAGAGCTCCGCACATGGCACGCGGCAGGCTTCTATATGTGGATTCTGATTGTCGCTTGTCTTCTAACCGCAGACTTGAGCCTCTTCTTGATGTCATGACTTCACCACAGGTTCGTTACAACCTCCCTAGGTAAAAAACAATTTTTTCCTTAAAGTCCTGACCTATGCAGATTGTTTGTGTGGCCAGTCATCGCTGTTCCTTGATTTCCAACCGTAGATTTCATTGTCCGTTTTCGTTTATATTTGCCTCAGAAAGTTTTTTCCATGCCTTTTGATTAAGTAGTTTAGATTCATACGTCTTCTCATTTAGTTTCTTAAGATGTTATAGATAACAAATAAGTTTTTTCAACATTTCGTTTACAATTCAATGTGATTCTCGCTGTCGTGTTTTCCACACCTGTCTATTTATCTGTTGCGATTCTCAATTTCACTAGTTTTTTGATCACATGTATCTGTGCTTCATTATCATCAGGCAACTTCTTAAATATTTTAAATTACCCTAAATTAGAATTATCGCCTTTGTAATTTTTTTTTTTTTTTGTTATATGACCTTTAACTTTTGCCTTGTCTTGTCTATTGTCATTATGAAAAACATAACGCCGAACCTTTGTTTTTTTTACAGAGTCTGATGCAGTATCAGTTCTTGCCTAACGTCCTTATAAATTACATTGTCTTTATTTCTATTTCATCGCTTGGAGCTTTTATAAAATGTTGAACGTCGCCTTTTGCCCCGGCTTGTCTTTTGTCATTATGAAATACATATCGCTGAACCCTTGTTTTTTTTTATATAACAAAGGCATGGTAAGCATTGATGACCTTATTTATGTCAAAATCCCAAACCCAATGATCATAACTATCATTTTCAATTTTGACACGTTTTGATTCTCGCTGATCTTCTAACCCCATTTTTCGTACTTCTTCATTTTGGATTTTCATAGTTCAGACAATTTGCCAATGCATTTTGATTGAGCTGCCCTTTTTGGTCTAGTTTTACATGATGGTCCAGGTTGTAGATTAGTTAATTATTCAGGTGGTGGGAAAAAAACTTCTTTTTCTTCCAACGAATTATCCTTTATAACACTTGTACATTTTCATTTTTAGGGTCTTGTCTCATTTGATAGTCCAGGTTGCTGATTTTCACCCATTGTGAATTTAATCTGTTCGGGCTATTCTCTTGGTCTTATCACATTTGATAGTTCAGGTAGTTCCAAAGAATCATCATTTGTATTTCCATCGCTATTATTTTGTACGTTTTGATTATCGCTGTCGCTTGTATTCTAACTCCATTTTTGTTTCTTCTTCATTTCGGATTTTCGTTACTTCAGACAATTTACCAATGCCCTTTGCTTTAGCTGCCCTTATTGGTCTCTGCTTACATGATGGTCCAGGTCGTAGATTTGTTAATTGTTCAGGTGGTGGGACAAAAACTTCTTTTTCTTCCAACGTCTATGTCTTTTCATACTGCAGTCTTTTTAAAGATATTTGATTATTGAAGCATGTCTGATTTATAACACCGATTGTCTACTAAGTTTCAAACTTTTTTTTTTTTCTATTTTGAGGTTTTTGAATTGTTGTAATCCCTTGTTAAAATATACACAAATATTTGTGCAATTACCAGTTTCTTGCTCTTTAAGCAATTTAATGTAACTTTTCCATGCATGAAAATCTTCAATTTATCCACATAAATGTTACAAGCGTGACAACGTCATTGCAATAGTGATGTAGGTAAAAATGACGTCATTGACATGAATCTTTTTTTCTCTCCAAAATTAAGGCTCTTAATGAATTTCTCAAACTTCTGACCTATCTAGATCGTTTTTTTTTAGGCCAGAATGTCGCAGGATACAAAATTTCTCGAAAAAACATTGAGCTGTTTAAAAAAAAAATTATAATTATTGCTCACTTATAAAGATAGTTATATGATATATAATGTATATATATATATATATGTATATGTAATATATATATATATATATATATATATATATATATATATATATATATATATATATATATATATATAATATATATATATACCAGTCAAACGAGTATCTGTCATTAGATAAATGGATCGCAAAGCGTGGTTTGTCTCTGTGTTTATAGTATTTAAATTATTTTTTTTTTTTGGGTTTAGGGGGAAAAAAAGGTACCTTGGTTAGGTTACGCATTTTAATAATAATATATATATATATATATATATATATATATATATATATATATATATATATATATATATATATATATATTAAATAAAAAAACAAGTTTTTTAAACTGAAAGTAAGGAGTGACATTAAAACTCAAACCGAACAGAAATTAGTCCGTATATGAAAGGAGATTTCCCCTCCTTAACGCCTCGCTCTTTAAGCTAAAGTTTGACTTTCCCACAACTTAATTTTTTTAAACAATAAAAAACTTTAGCGTAAAGAGCGAGGCATTGAGGAGGGGACATACCCTTTCATATACGGAATAATTTCTGTTTGTTTTAAGTTTTAATGTCGCTCCTTACTTTCAGTTTAAAAAACTTGTTTTTTTATCTAATTTCTGATCGTTTTTTAGTTAATGCAGCTTTTATTTTGGCTCACCGTCATTAAATAATTAAAACAAAATTTGTATATTAATTTAGCTCTCCTTTTGCTAAATGGCTTTCTATGAGATGGGTTTAGATAAATCTTACAAATTAACTTATGTGACGAAATTCTATGTTCGAATATTTTTATTTCGTATGTTATGATTTTCGCCCCCTAGTCAATATTTCACTCTTTAGGTTAAATTTAAGTCGTGTTCTAATTATATAAGAATGACTCCTTATTCACAAAGGCCGTTAATTATAATAAATATCTCTGATGAAAGTACAAAAAAATTTGTTCCCTTGTGAATCAGACGAAATCGGGAAAAAAGGGGCGTGGGAGGGGGCCAAGTTACCCTCCAGCATTTTTGGTCACTGAAAAGGGCACTATAACTTTAAATTTCCGTTTGAATGAGCTCTCTCTTGATGTTGTAGGGCCACGGGGTCGGCACGATTACTCCTTAAAAAAAAAAATAATAAACACGCATCCGTGATCACTTCTGGCAAAAAATACAAAGTTGCACATTTTTGCAGATATGAGCTTGAAACCATTGTAATAGGATTTTCTGATACGCTGAATCTGACGGTGTGATTTTCATTAAAATTCTGTCGCTTGTAGGGAAGCCTTTGATGAGTAATGCTAAATTTAATAAAATTAATATATTTAGAATCAGTCAGCAATATAAGCCCATTCTTTTGGTAAATTTATTGACATGAAAATTCCGTTTTTTAAAGTTTCGATTACTATTGAGTCATATCGCTTTTTTTATGGTTTTTTATTACGTATATGTTCGTATATGAGAGGGTTCTCCCCTTAGTCAATACCACGCTCTTTGCGCTAAAGTTAAAATTCTGTTTAAATCACAAACCCCTGGATCACAAAGGCCGTTTAACTAGAATAGATAGCTCTTTTCAAATCACTAAAAAAAACTGTAGCTTAAAGAGCGAGGTATTGACTTGGGGGCGAACCCCCTCATATACGTAATAATTTCTGTTCGTTTTAAGTTCTAATGTTGCTTCTTACTTTCAGTTGAAAAAACTTGTTTTTTTTAAATTTAATTTCTGATCGTTTTTTAAATAATGCTGGGAAATCCGGTGCCCCCTTCATAGAAATGTCCCTTACCCCAAGGAAACATCCTCCACGGAAAGAATCTTCCAAGTAACCCCCTCCTCCATCCCCCCTCACCAGAAAAAAATCCTTCCTGAAAATGTCTGTATAGTTCCCAATAACCAATACCATATGTAAACAATGGGCAAAGTTCATAACTTGCAGCCCTTCCCCTGGGAACTGTGGGGGAGTAAGTCATCATAAAAGACATATTTTTTTGATTCTCAACAATGTTGAACAAAATAGCTGTCTCAAAATTGCGATCGGGTGACTTTGAGAAAATAATGAGCGTGGCAGGGGGCCTAGTTGCCGCCCATTTTTTTGGTCACTCAAAAAGGGCACTAGAAATTATAATTTTCGTTCGAATGAGCCCTCTTACGACATTCTTGGACCACTGGGTTAATACGATTACCCCTGGGAAAAAAACAAAAAAAAAAAATAAACACGGATCCGTGATCTTTCTTCTGGCAAAAAATGCAAAATTCCACATTTTTGTAGATAGGAGCTTGAAACCTCTACAGTAGGGTTCTCTGATACGCTGAATATGATGGTGTGATTTTCATTAAGGTTCTATAACTTTTAGGGGTCTTTCCCCCTTTTTTCGAAAATAAGGCAAATTTTCTCAGGCACGTAACTTTTGATGAGTAAAACTAAACTTGATGGAACTTATATTTTTGAAATTAGCATAAAAATCTGATTCTTTTGATGTATCTATTGGTATCAAAATTCCGTTTTTTAGAGTTTCGGTTACCGTTGAGCCGGGTCGCTCCTAAATTACAGTTCATTATCACGAACTGTTTGATATTAGGGCCCCCTCTGGTCTCATAACGGTAAAATCACAAATACCGTTTAGTTCAAATAAAAAGCTCTCTTGAAAGTGCTAAGAAAAACTTTAGAGTAAAGAGCGAGGTATTAACAACAGAGTAAACCCCCTAATAGAAGCTATAGTTTACTTTAGTATCCGAGTTTCATGTTCTTCCTTAGTTTCAGTAGAGAAAACGTTTTTTTTTTAAATTTAATTTCTTGTCGTTTTTTAAATAATGCTGGTAAATCTAGTATCCCCATCATGAAAAATTCACTTCCTCATACAAAAATTCTCCATGGAAAGATAATTCCATGTAAGCCCCTCCCACAGCCCCCCTCCCCTACCAGAAAAAATCCCCCCGGAAAATATATGTGTACTTCGCAATAACTTATACTATATGTAAGCGATGAGCAAAGTTCGAAACTAGTAGCCCTTCCCCTTCGGACGGTGGGGGGGTTAAGTTATCCATAGAGATAAAGTTTTTACGTTTTTCGAGAATGCTGAACGAAAAGTCTATCTCAAAATTTCGATCAAGTGAATCTGGGAAAAAAATGAGTTTTACAGGGGGTCTATCTGCCCTCCAGTTTTTTGGTCAATTAGAAAGGGCATTAGAACTTTTAGTTTCTGTTTGAATAAGCCCGCTCACATTATTCTATGACCACTTGGTTAAAAAAATCACCCCTGAAAAAAACACGCATCGTGATCTTTTTTCGAGCAAAAAATATAAATTTCAAAATTTTGGCAGATAGGAGCGTGAAACTTCTTTAATAGGGTTATCTGACAAACTGGATATGATATTGTGATTTTCGTTAAAGTTCATTAAAAATGGAAAGTTCCATATTTTCGTAGATAAGAGTTTGAAACTTCTTTAATAATGTCCTTTGATAAGCTGAATCTGGTGGTGTCATTTTCGTGAAAGTTAATTAAGACAAAATTTGCAATTAACATACAAAATTTTATTGTTTAAAAAAATTGATTTGTGAGAAATTTACACTTTGGCGTAAAGAGCGAGGCGTTGAAGAGGGAACGGCCCCTTTGATATACGGAATAATTTCTGTTCGTTTTAAATTTTAACGTCGCTCCTTGCTTTCGGCAAAAAAAACTTTTTTTTCTATTTATTTTAGTAATTATTTTGAACTTATGCCAGCTTTGATTTTAGCTCACCGTAGATCAAAAATTGAAACAAAATGTGCATATTAATTTTACTTTTGTTTGGTTCAATGGCTTTTTCAAAACCTGTACGATTTTATTTACAAACGCTTTTATTAATAATAAATATACGTAACTTGCGAATTAACTTACGTATTGAACATCAATATTTATATGTTTTTCAAACACGTATTAGGCAGTTCACCTTTAAGTCAATAACTTGCTCTTTAAGCTAAAGTTTAACTTCTATACAAACTCCTTTAATACAAACTCTTAATCACAAAGGCCGAATAATTAAAGCAAAATTTGCAGATTAATTTTACTTTTATTTTGTTCAAATGGCTTTCTCGAAACTTATTTAATTTTATTTACAAACGTTTTTATTAGAAATTAATACAATTAACCTATGATTTAACTTACGTCACCAACTTCTGTGTTAATATATTTTTAATGGGTGTATTAGGGGGCATGCCTCCTAGTCAAAACCTTGCTTTTGACGCTTAAATTCAAATTTTTTACCAGTTATATATAAATGACCCATAATTACTAAGGCCGTTACTTAGAATAAATAGCTCTTATGAAAGTACTAAAAAATCTTTTGATTTTTTTTTTTGTTTTTTTTTATGATTAATTTCTGATCTTTTTTTAAATAATGCTGGGAAATCCGGCGCCCCCTTCATAGCAATGTCCCTTCCCCCAGGAAAACTTCCTTCATGAAAAGATCCTCCCATATAACCCCCTGGTTATATTGTCTTTCTTCTGGCAAAACATGCAAAATTCTATATTTTTGTAGATAGGAGCTTGAAACCTCTACAGAATTAAAATCTGATTCTTTTGATGTATCTATTGGTATCAAAATTCCGTTGTTTAGAGTTTCGGTTACCATTGAGCCGGGTCGCTCCTTACTTACAGTTCGTTACCACGAACTGTTTGATATATATGTATATATATATATATATATATATATATATATATATATATATATATATATATATATATATATATATATATATATATACATATATATATATATATATATATATATATATATATATATATATATATATATATATATATATATATATATATATATATATATATATTATATACATATATATATATACATATATATATATACATATATATATATATATATATATATATATATATATATATATATATATATATATATATATATATATATATATATATATATATATATATATATATATATATATATATATATATATATATATATATATATATGTATATTAAATTAATTATTATGTTGCGAAATAATCCTACTGCTTGCTACTACTGCTGCAACTCTCTTAGGTCTTATATTTAATCTTATCCCTTGGGCATTTCGTAAAACTTTATTATCCTCATTAGCTATTGGTTCACTTTTAAGGAGAATGTTATGTATCGGGTCAACAATACAAATAGTACAAGAATTCGGATGTATCAAAGGAGATCATAGTAACCGTAAATCATTGGAAGCAAAACATTTTACTTTAAGGATGATCACTAAATTCTGCGATAATGTTCGCTGAAGGCTTCACTTAAGATTCGTTAATATTCATTACTCCTGTTCTAAACGCACTCTTTTATATACTGCAATGCAAACCAGTCACGAAATAGACCGAGACGCGTGATGAAAAACAGTTTTACGCTGCCTTGAGCGGATATAAACAAAGGCAAGAACTATATTTAAACTGTTGTTTTTTGGGGTTTAGGGGGGGGGAGGTACCTAGATTAGGTCAGGTTACATATTTGATATAAACTATACTTTACCCCCCCCCCCTAATATGCAAATATATAGCAGAAATTTGTTTCTACACTTTTATATATTCATCACATTATATTTCATTTCTTTATCATTAACCAAACTAGCACTATATAAAAGAGTACGTTTAGTACAGGAGGACCAAAATATTTAATATTCAATGGTTAAGGATTTAGGATTTTAATCTATTTTATTAATTGCTAGAAATATTAACCGTTCTTAATGGTTAAATCGTTAATATTGTTTTAGGATAGTAATCTTTATTCAACAATCGTCTTATAAACATAAAAGTTTAGTCTGAAGCGTTTCACAGGGACAAAGTTCGTTTAAATAATCGGTTTTAATTTCTTTATAACCCCTTATTGAATCAATTTGTTTCATTTATTCTTTTTGTTTTGTTTAAGAGAGGACCATAGAAGATCATGAAATCATTTTGGACGTCCATAATGAACTGGAGAAAAAAGAACCCGTGCCTGGCCATCATTTCATCTTTAGGAAAGACTTTAGGAAATACGAGTTCTTTGCAAGCCCTTTGGTGAGTAGAAAACTACACATGCATTAATGCACATAGACACAGGAGGTAGTGCCGTATTTAGGTCTGGGGTATTATCCCAGTTTAATTAGGGTGGGGGTCTCCGTTGATTTAATACATGGTAGTTTTACTATTGAAAAAGTACTTGATAAGAATTTTTCAACCAGTATAAGAAAATACAAATCTCAATGTAATTTTTCACATTTTGGATGTAGGGGGCGGTGACACCCCCCCCCCCTCGTAATTACTTATTCTTTAGTTTGCTTTAAGTTTGATTTAGTTATTCAATTTTATTTTTAGTTTAGTAGTTAATAGTCTTTTCTTTGGGTTTTAAGTTTGACTTACATGACTTTATTATTGCTCATTTTAGTTCTTTGTATGACTCTTCAAAGATTTTTTTCAAACGGTTTGTGAGAATTAATTACTGTTTTTTTTAACGAGAAAAAAATAAAAAAATATATGACCGTGGATTGTTAGTTCAGTAGAGCGCAAATTGTGTTCTGGTTGTGTTCTTGATAATTGTGATAATCTTGATAATTGTGTTCTTAATAAGGCATGGGGGTTATCATTCCTACTCATGTTAATTTTTGTTCGTTTTGAGTTTGACTCAGCTATTTATTGTAATTTGTGTTCGTTTTGAGGTTCATTTACTTGTTGATGGTGATTTGTGGTAGTTCTACGCTTGGAAGATTACTTGACTTCTATTTCTGCTCATTTTTGGCTTAATGGAGCTCTTTACTTTTCTTTGAAAAACTTGTCTTGTGGAAAAAGTTTTTCAAATTAATTTTAAGTTAAGGAGACGCGACACTCGGCTATTATGACTTTTTTCATATATTATCCTTCAAACATAAATCTTAACTTATACCCCACGTATTATAAAGTAGCCTAATGCTTTTAAGGTTTCTAAAAATAAAAATTTTGCTTTAGATTTTTTGAAAAGAAAACAACAAAACAAAAGCAGACGTAAATACTACATAGAAGAGTAAATGCGGTGTACAACTGTCAAATTATGAAAAGTTCATATATCTTAACCAAATATGCACTTTTTTGACGCAATAGACCCCCTCTCCCCCGACCTGAACCAAGTTTTCACCAACCTCCTTTAAATGAAAATTTTGAATTCACAGTCAAAGTCTTGTATTCAAAAATTCAAAGTCTTGTCTCAAAATACAATACAAAATAAATAAAAGTTGATTAGATTGTAGTAGAGGTGTACTCAGATTTTTTACGCCTGTTGCTGGGTTTCGTTTTCATTACTATTTAAGTAAAAAGGAGTTGAAAGCAAAATGTTAAAAGAAAATATAAATTCAATATCGTTTGGGTAAAAAAAAAGGTATAAAAAAAGTTGGGTAAAAAAAATGTGGTATATCTAAAGTTTAGGTTGGCGTCTTGAGCATTCACATTTGAGAAACATGGCCTGACATCACATGCATTGGATGGTTCTTATGCTAGGCAGAGGGGGATTTACTCCCGAGAGAATACAACCCCGGGTGAAAACAGAAATACGTAATTTTTAGTTAATAAATGTTATATTTCTAAAGTTTAGGTCGATATCTTGAGCTTTCACGTCTGAAAATATACCCCGACGTCACATGCATAGGCCGGTTCTCTTGGTAGGGGCAGGGGAGTATCGGGCTAGAGAATACGATTCCAAAAAGGATTTTAAAATAAGCACTTTTCCAGAAAAGTAGAATTACTAAGGCTGTGCCATTTTGAAAATCTTTAAAATGGTCAAAATCTAGCAATTCGGGGGAGGTGGTTGCAGTCAGCTCCGTAAGACTTTTCCAGGTAAAAGTTCTGTTAGCTTCCGTAATTCCGCGAATTCATAAGCAGTAAATGGTAAGATTCCCCTTCCCTAGGTATAATTACATAACGATAAAAGTAAAATATAAATTTTAAATAATAATAAAAAAATGAGGGTTTGGGGAGATTTCACCCATGAGATTACAATTCCGGATGAAAAAGGAAATAACTATTTATTGGCTAAAAAGTGGAATTTCTAAAGTTTGTCTCGCACATGGGGCTAAATATACAATAAAGTTTAAGAAAGTTTAAACTCTTCGGAGGATTTAAATAAAAATCACCTCAAAAGCATATACCGTTTTCGAGGGAGGAGATCTAGTGTTCACGCATAATGCTAGTTTAGCAGGTACTTATGTGTTATATAATACACACTTGAGAAATGAAATTTGGTGAATGCTAATGAAATCAAACAAAATAGGATGAAAATACAATACCTTAGTAGCAAAATTATGAAAACTACAACAAAGAATTATTTAAGGGGGGCCGCCCAGAGCGCATTATATTAAATACGTAACTTAAACTAACCTAACCTTACCAAATTACCAACTAAATATTTAATTAAAATATAACTATAATGTATTTTTCCACCGAACCGAAGCTAATTGTCTGGTATAAACACCGTGGTATTTTCTCAAGTTCGCGATACAAGTTCTCGAGTGTGTATTATATAACACATAAGTACCGTTTAGCATTTAAATAATAAAAAAATTGAGTCTCAAAAAAGACAAAGAAATACTACGAGAAGGGAGATGGGGTATTTAGGGGGGTGTGGGGTACTATCCCCCTAAATACCCACCTAAGTGGTGAATTCGCACAACCCCATCTAAACAAGAGATTCCTAGATCAGGCAGGACCTGTTATGAGCCTGAAAATTGCAACTGATATATTACTTGTTGGGTTCCGCTGGGGGAGGTTTAAGATCATGTAAACTCAAAACGAGATTTGGGACTAGCCAGCATAGTTGTCACTGTTTGTTCTAGCCACAGTATATAAATTATAGGCAGTATGATCTTTCCCTATCTCACTCATTATAAAAACCCTGACCGAGGTGCGAGTGCTCCAGAGAACGTAGAAACATAAGCGACATTAGATCTTTTCACGGTTAAACAAGTCAGATTTCTCTTGAACGCGAAACTTGGCTTCGACGTTGGAACACTAAATTTTGAAGAAACTAATTTTAAATTAATTTATTTCAATACATATATGAAAATCGGTAATTAGTAGTGCAATGTTATTATTAGATGTTAGGAATTAAAAGTAGGTTTCGAAGTCTCAAGTTGGTTTCAAAGGCATTTTGAGAAAGTTTCTGCCAAAATACGTGTTCCAGGGTAATTGGACCGCTGGTGGCAGATCAAATGAGAGGAGCTGTTTGTACGCGCTAATGCAAGAATAAGTGGAAGGAGCTGTTTGTTCGCACCGAGAATGAAGAGCCAGTAATTATCTGCGGTAAACTTACTGCTATATCTTTATACTCTGGTTCTAGCTAAACGCTTTTTTGAAACATACAGATACTGCCCAACTGTATAACAACATTGGATCCACAACCAGAAATAGCCCCAATCTCAGCTAGTCTTATCTGCATGTTCATTACGAGGGATGTGCATGTAGGCTTAGGCCACTTGTTTGCCTGTGAGTCCAAGCAAATTCACCCCCAAGTTTTGTATACAAGTTCAGTGGACGTTGTCCGCCATGAGTCAACCCAAAATGCTCGATCATCCCATAGTTCAATGTCTATCTACCTTATTTGTTCCCTAGGATGGATGCATAAGAGACTATCTAGTATCTATCAACAAGTTAAAATTATACCATTTTTATACAGTCCTAGAAATGGCTTATGCCAGCAGCTTTGACTCTCGCTTAGACTATCTGTCTTGGCTCTTTCTCCAATTAGTCATGGATTGATGGCAACTTGAATTTAATTCAAAAATATACTCACTACATGGGCTGGTATCCAAGGCAACACAATAACATAATCTAGCATTTCAAGATCCTGAACAAAAGTCTCAACAAGCAAAGCATGTTTGCAAGCTGAGGAACGACAAGCACACAAATAATTCAGCATTGAGAGAGAATCAGAACAGATTAGATAAAGACCCATGGGCAAAGCCTCTTTAATAAAATCAAGAGCCTTTACAATTGCAATCAACTCAGTTGAAAATATTGACGATTTTTCCTTAATTTTAAAACCACAGGGAACATTCAGCCTTGATGTTGCAAAAACCTACTGCGACTACATGCGAATGACATTACTTGCGACGGTGACTACGCGCAACTATGACTACTTGCGACTTCGATTACGATTACTTGTAACTGTGACTTTATGTGAATGCGACTACTCGTGACTGTGACTGCAACTACTTTCAGGAAATATTGATGGGGATATTGAACAAAATCGAATGACACTCTGTGCATGCTGGTTGTCAAAAGGGTGTATCAGCAGTATCTCAGCTACGGCTGAAGGTGTTAAGTTGAAAGTCTCAGGCAATGTTGAAAAGTGCTTCAAAAGTGCCTTGTCTTTTTTAGCCCCCCCCCCAGCACTGATCAAAATTCTGAAACAGCCGATTTACTCGAAATAGTTAAAAGATTTAATCATTACGTCTCGGGGGATGCCATGTTTCCCATAGCAAATGGCGCCATTTCAGAAAACCTCGGGGGGGGGGGGCGAGTCTGGACTGGCCCCGGTCCAGACTCAAAATTTAATTACTCTGTTTGGTAGACTACTCTTCAAATTAGTCTTCGAATACATATTCAAAAGAAGTGATTTATCTGGATTTCGCCTTTCGCAGTCTAATTAGGGACAAAAAGACCGCTAAGAGATGGAATATTTACTACACATATCAAAAACCGAAAATTACCGGAAGTTACTTTAGCCAAGGATATCTCCTTGGCTTTATTTTTGTGAAGTCGTTCACAAGCTTTACAAAATCGAGCTCCTTCACTGCAGCCTCGTCAGAGAATATAAGGAGCAAATGCGGAAGTCGCTTGTTGTCCATTGTTCTCCGAAAATAATTCTTCACAAATGTCAAAACCGAGAAAAATCGTTCATTTGAGCATGTTGTGAGCGGGAGTATGAGGACTACCCTCACGACCTCAAGAACCTCAGAATAAGCTTCTTTCAATCCTCTTAGGCTTTCGAAAAGATCTAAAGCGTTTGCCGCTGTTCTGTGAAAGCTGCGACACGTATGCACGAGCTATCAAAGCTTGACTCTTCAGCTCTATAACACCGATGCCAGCCTTATCGAACTATGTCGCGATCTCGAGAAGTAAACCTGTGTTCATGAAGTCTTCATATTTGGGGTTATAGCATCGTATGGCTTCTAGTACTGGCAGCTGGACAGAAAAATGCTCTTCAAGCAATGCCCTTGAAAATGCTCTTCATGGTTGAAGCAAGCGCTCTTGCTTCAACCATGTCAGCAAAATCAAAACGAGTTTAGAAGATATCCGGAAGACTCAGGGACTATTTGACGACATCAACAGGGACTATTTCATGAAGTCTTCATATTTGGGGTCATTCCCTGTCTTCACATCGACAGGGACTATTTCATGAAGTCTTCATATTTGGGGTTATAGCATCGTGTGGCTTCTAGTACTGGCAGCTGGACAGAAAAATGCTCTTCAAACACATGTCTAACTCTGTCTAAAACCTCGTAGAACTCTCTTCGAATTTTCTTTTCTGTTCTTGTACCCTCAAATTCAGTGCTGTGCTTTCCAAGTGTTGATGTCGTCAAATAGTCCCTGAGTCTTCCGGATATCTTCTAAACTCGTTCTTGCGCTCTTGCTTCAACCATGTCAGCAAAATCAAAACGAGTTTAGAAGATATCCGGAAGACTCAGGGACTATTTGACGACATCAACAGGGACTATTTCATGAAGTCTTCATATTTGGGGTCATTCCCTGTCTTCACATCGACAGGGACTATTTCATGAAGTCTTCATATTTGGGGTTATAGCATCGTATGGCTTCTAGTACTGGCAGCTGGACAGAAAAATGCTCTTCAAACACATGTCTAACCACTCTGTCTAAAACCTCGTAGAACTCTCTTCGCATTTTCTCTTCTGTTCTTGTGCCCTCAAATTCAGTGCTGTGCTTTCCAAGTGTTGATGTCGTCAAATAGTCCCTGAGTCTTCCGGATATCTTCTAAACTTGTTTTGATTTTGCTGACATGGTTGAAGCAAGAGCGCTTGTTTCTGACAGATCAGCTCCGACATTAATAGCCATCTCCTTAGACTTGCCGTTTAGGACTCTGAAATACTCGACATCCATCCCGTATTCTCTTCAGTTGGTTATTTGTTGTGGTGATTAAAGTGAAGGCGTCTGAAATGATCAGATCTGGGGCCTGCAGTTGTTCAGAAAGAGGTTTGATTACTGCAAGAACTTCATGAATAAAACGAAATTTTGTTATGGAGGGAAACAACTCTAATTTATTCTCAAGACATGTAGCTTCTACTGCTCCCTCTCTGTCAAAATATTCTTGAGCCGGTGATAGAATTGGAAATATGTAATCCTATCTTATTAGAATTTTAGATGTTGATCTATACCAGTAAGACCACTGTGTCAAAACTGCTCTTTCAAGTGTCACCACGGACACGTCGGCAGTTTTCTTGGCTTCAACAGACAACTGGTATCGAGTATCGCTGTTAGAGACAAAACCCTTAAATGTTTGCAAAGCTGAAAATACTGACGAAATTCTTTGTATTTTCTGCATACGCCAATAACAAGGTTAAGTCTATCGGAATGACAGTGAGTGTACACCACTTGCGGTGCTTTTTCCCGGAGACGGGCCTGTACTCCTTAAAAACGTCCACTCATTACACTCGCCCCGTCATAGCAGTGTCCGACACATTTTGACCAGTCAAGGCCGATACCCTTTATTTTGTTGTAAATAAAATCGGCTAAACTCTCAGCGTCAACCTTGCGCATATGGTTGCAACATATGGCTCTTTCTTTGATTTTCATATCAAGAACATAGCGCTCTAAGATCCCAAGTTGTTCTTTTTTGAAAGGTCTTTTGTTTCGTCAGCAAGAAGGAAAATATTTTGCTTCTCTGACTTCTTTCGCGATAGAACTTTTTACTATATTTCATAGGACCTTAACATACTCGTTTGGGTACTCATGCGATAAGTAGTGGTCATAGGCCTATCAATTATTGTCCATCATGTTTTGATTGATTTTTATTAGATTACTTACGATCTGAATAGATTTCTCTTGATTTGCACTGGACTCTCCTTCTTCACCGCTACAGAATACAAGACCTTGCCGTCCAGGTAAGGCTGTAGTTTTTGGCAGAGCCTTTAAATTCCGTCTGTTCTCTAATATTTCATTTTCCCGTTCTTTGGAGAAGCATGAGGCAACAGATTCGGCCTTCCCCGTCTGAATAGCTTTAAATTTGGTCCAGGAAATGGTACATGCTTTGTGCCGGTCACTGTTTTTTGTGCTGCCTTACCAGCTCTGGAATGTCTTTCCACTTTCTCAATCCTACGTCGATGAGTGCTCTTGCGCATATATTTTGCCTGCTCTTAGCAATGATCCACTGAAGTGTCGGTAATAGAAGCAGAATACCTAGTCCTGTTCTTTTGAATATTCGAGCCATGGATATTCCAAGAAATAGGAGCTGTTAAATTTTCTTCTGCAATTCCTGATGGTAGTGACAGGATAGTCAGTCAGAACTGGTTGGAAGGGGTTATCATATGGGTTCATGGATACATCTGTACTGTTTATGCTGGAAGCCGTTCCCTCCGTTTCTGGTTGGCGCAGATATATCTCCACAGAATTTGGTCTCACGTCCAGATTCTCGTTTGGCGGTAAAATCTCGGTCGCCGACGGATTTTCCTTTGACGTCCCGGCATCACTGTCCTACAGAGTAACCAAGTTTTACTTTTATACAAGTGCTGTGCCAAGTGCATCTATTTTTTTTACTCAAGTACAAGTCCCAATAGGAAAATTTTATTTGGGCTAAGAATAATTATAAAGTATTATTTCGAAAATATTCTTAAAGGACTCGTCGTAGCTTTAACGCCAATGTAACCCACTTCCGTTATTGCAGCCATTAATTCTTAAACCCGGAGACCCGAATCTCAAACGTTACATTCTAAACCCGCTAACGACACCTCAGTTATAGTCAAAACTCATTTTCCTAGCAGGATAGACACCAGAGTTAGAATCCGATTTTGTCGATAATGTTCAGCTTGTTATCTATCAAAACCGCCCATATCTGCAGTGGTGAAGTGGGCTAAAATTTCTGTACCAGTAGGCATCTGAATGCAATCTTATATAGCGCAAAAAGAAAGAGAAACATTTAATAGCCACGAGATATGAATGAACTTAAAATAATATACACTTAGGGTTTAATATAGTACAAGAAGGCCAAAGGTGTGATTCTATTTAAATAAATAAATTGAAGAAGTAAATTCTTTTTTATAATAAATAAAATTGAATATGTAAAATTTAAGTTGTGTAGTTATTATTTTCATTTCAATGCTGTAATAACTGGAAAAGGGAATATTCGTAATATAATTCGCTTTCAATGAAGCTCCAATGACGCAGTAGGTTTTATACTTTTACAGTTAGGGAAGGAGGCAGTAACCATACTCTTGTTTGTAGTGATTTTTGTTCGTTCCAATCTTGATTCCCATATTTAATTAACGCTGTATTCGTTTTAAGGTTTATTTATTCATTTATGTTTTCTAATGACCTGGTTTTTGGTTTTCAGGAATAAATCGAAAGCAACAAAAAAAATTTGGAAAAGGAAGAATAAACTAAGAGCTTCAGAGTTGAAAATTGGGTCCCTCAAAAAGAGAGCCATGGACCCCTGCCCCCCCCCAATGGCGACACTGCCCATAGCCCTGGGAAAGGGTTGTAAATTATACATTCTGCCCATTGTTTACATACAGGATTTATCATTGGGAAGCGGGGGAATGTTTGATCCTGGATTTGTAAGAAAAGGCAAATGTTATTAAATGTTGAAAATTTGGGGAATGTTGAGATGAATGTTAAACTAAATCAAAAGACAATATATGCGTGTAGATCATCAAAAGGTATATCTGCTGTGTTCTAGGAGCGGCTAAGGGTATTGACTTAAAACTTTCAGTACCACTATTGCTGCTACTACCGTGACTCCAAATGTGACTAATTGCAAGTTTGACTACTTACGACTTCGACTATGAATATTTGTAACTGGAACTGCGACTGAAATTGTGACTGTGACTACTTGTGACCGTGGCTTTGACTACCTGCATCTGGGACGGTGACTACTTGAATATGCCACGGAGACTACTTGCTACTGTCACTATTAGCGACTAGAACTACTTATAACTGTAGCTCCTTGTGACTACGACTACTTAACGCTTCGAATGGTTGTAGCTACGACTAGTTGCAACTGCGACAACTTATGACTGCGACTGCAACTACTTGGGACTGCGAGTATGAATGCAACTCGACTGGTACTGTAGCTACTTGCATCTCCGTCTAATTGCGACTACTAGTGCTGTTACTGCTAACGCCATTGTTATTGTGACTGCAAATACTACTGCAACCTCTACAATTACAACTATAACTATTGGACTAAATAAAAACAGCAATAAAAGCTATAAAAAAAAATCAATAACTATGAATAGTGCTTCCTGCATGTCAAAAGGCCTTATCTGTAATTTATCACGAATGGCTAAGGTTTATTAAGTTGAAAATCTGAGGGAAACTTGAGGGGGATGCTGCACTAAGTCTAAAGACAGTAGGTGCATCCAACTTGTCAAAAGGGTATATCTATATTAATCTCAGGAACGACTACGGGTATTAAATTGACACTGTCATGGAATGCTAAGGGAGGGGAGGGGGGGGGGTAAATACAATTAAAAGACACTATGCATCCAGATTGTCAAAAAGAAAAATCTTATATATTTCAAGAACAGTTAAGAAAGGGTATCCAGTTGAAAAAATCAAAGAATGTTGAGGGAGATGTTGAACTTAAAGATGCTATGCTCATCCCAGTTTTCAATGGACATAGCCGCACTGATTCGGAATTGCTAAGATTATTAAGTTATTCTTTCAGGAAATGTCGATTTGTATGTTGAACTAAATGAAAGGACACCACATGCATCCTGGCTGTCAAAATGACATGTCTGCAATATCTCAGGACTAGTTAGGGGCACAAAGTTGGAACTTCCAGAGAATTTTGAGGAGGATGTTTAGGTTAATCAGAATACACCCATGTGGATCTCGGTTGTCAAAAGGGCGTATCTGCAATATTTCAGGATCGGCTAATGGTATTTATTTGAAACTTTCAGGGGATATTGAATAAGTCAAAAGACACTATGTACATCCAGCTTGTTAAAAAGGTGTTTGCAATATCCCAGGAATAGTTAAGGGTACAAAGTTGAAATTCTCTCAGAATGTCGACGGGGAGGTTTAACTCAATCAAAAGACACTTATGTGCATCCTGGTTGTCTAAAGCGCGTATCTGCAATATCTCAGGAATGTCTAACAGGCATTTTGTTGAAACTTTAAGGGAATGTTGACGGAGTGTTGAAATACATCATAAGACATTAATTAGAGCTAAAAAATTGGAATAGGATTTTTTCAATTCTTAAGCCGAAGGTATGAAGAACTGGAGAAATATTCATTTTAATAACCAGTAATAAAACGTTGACAATTAAAATGAATAGAAATTAATTATTTAAACATAACTTTCCATAAAAAAATTTCTTATACAAAAGTGGAGAACCATATTAAACTTGAGACTATCAGAGATAAAATTGTATAACAATTCAAACTTACTACGACCAGAAATTAGTATCAAAGATTAAATGAAGCACAAAACGAACAGAAATTAAAATATATGATTATATCAAAAATATAACATATACTAATGATATATAACATATACTAATGCAGATGAATAATTAAGTCTTAAAAGGAATAACTATTGAATAAGATACCTAAGTCGGACCAAAAATGAACAAAAATTACTACACACAGGAATTTTGCTGCTGTACCCTTCTCAATCTCTTAACTGTAAAAGTTCTAAATCCCTACTGCGTCATTTGCGCTTTACTGAAAACAAAATGAATTATAAACATTTTGTTTTCATATTTATAACATGGAAGAATACAAAAAAAATAAATTGAATTAAAATCTTGAATTGTTGGAAAATTGCTGATAGGCTATCGGAATTACGCTTTCTGCATGTCTATCTGCCTTAGTTCTGCCCTAGGATGATAGACTATCGTGGAGAAGTGAAAATAATAATTTTGACACAAGTCTGAAAAAACTGTCCCAACTTTGCCTCTCACAGGGACTATGTGTCTTAGTCTGATTAGGCTTCCAAGTCTTTCATCCTTCTGACCAAAGTTTTCACATTTCCTTGAATTAATATCATTTTATACTCATAATCAGTTTTATTTCAAATATTCAGTTTATTTTCATTAGTTACATCCAGTCCCCTTGATTATTGTAGTGCCTTATTTTTTATTTGTCGTCGATCTTTTGAAAAATTAAAGTACATTGTTCAGTATACATATAGTTTTCAATAAAATGCAAATGATTCAATAGACTTGAGAGTTTTTACGGTTAGGAAAGAGGGAAGGGGGGAGTAGTCAAAGTCCTGTTTGTTGTAATTTTGTTCGTTCTAAGTTTTACTTGAATATTCAATTAAATTTTTATTCGTTTCAAGGTTTATTTATTCATTTGTATCAGTATCTGCTATCTCCTTACGTCTAATATGATTATTCATTTTAATTTGTGTTCTTTTACCGTTTAATTTATTATTTGATAATAATTGCTGGTCGCTTTGAGTTTGAATTATTATGAAACTTCATTTCTGTTCGTGTTAAGTTCAATGTACATCTTTATTTTTTGGGAAAACTTCCTTTTTCCTTTTTTTTATATTAATCTGAAAAAAAGACACAGTCTGAGAACTAAGCTTTATTAGCCGTAGCGTAGTTTATTCTTCTCTTTACATTAAATTAGAAAACAATTTTTTTCAACTGAATGTAAGGAGCAACATTAAAACTTAAATGAACAGAAATTATTCCGTATAGGAGGGGGAGGGGTGCCCCTTCTTCATCCCTCATTCTTTACGCTAAAGGCTTAAAAGTTCTTGAAAAATACTTCTCATTCAAAGTCAACGACCCTTGCGTTTCAAGAGTCGGTCTTAAAGAAATGGGACAAAAAGTCGAACTTTAGAATCAGAGCAAAGGATGGTAAAGGCGCAGCCCCCCTAATATACAAAATAACTTGTATTCGTTTTAAGTTTTAATTTTGCTCCTTACTTTCAGTTGAAAAAAAATTCGTTTTTTTTTCATAAGTTGATCTTTAAAACCGAACTTTAGCATATGAGCAAAGGATGAGAAAGGGGCAGCCCCCCTCACATACAACATAATTTCTGTTCGTTATAAGTTTTAATTTTGCTTCTTACTTTCAGTTGAAAAAAAACTTGTTGTTTTTTAATTTCATTTTTTATTGTTTTTCAGAACATGCCTGGAAATCGCCCCCTGTAAAATTTCACCTGGAATTTCCCCAGAAAATGAGCCCTCTCTATCTTCTTGGGCTATCGGTTCGATTTGATCACGCATGAAAAAAAAATTGATACACATCCATGATTTTTCTTCTGGGAAAAATACAAAATTCCACATTTTTTGCAGATAAGAGCTTGAAACCTCTACAGTAGGGTTCTCGTTTTCTTATACTCACTCACCCTTATATCGTCCGTTAAATCTAAGGTTATACTGAATTGCGGGCGTCTTATTGTAAGAACAATGTCGGCATCTGCTGCAGAGAAGAATTTGTTGAAAAGTTGATTTACGTGATTCAAATAAGCTGAAAGAGGATTTTGCTTTGTTTATTCGCTCCCCTTGAAGAATTGTGCTGTCAAACTGATTTAAAATAATACTGGATAAAAGGAAATTAAATCTGATAAAAGATAATAAAATGGTTGTAGGCTAACCATTTATCCAAATGAATAGAAAGGACTTCAAAGAATATGAATGTTTACATTTATTTGTCGGATTTGGGATATTTAAATTTTTTCAAATTTATTTTTTTTTTTTTTAAATTTAGTTGTTATCAAATTCGGTGGTTGCTGATTCAGGTAACAGTTCATATTTAAATCCTCTGAGGCTTCTGTTGCCCCATGGATCGTATTTTTGACACAAAGCCTCAGAAACTTTATGTTCCATAACAATTGTGCATATATATATATATATATATATATATATATATATATATATATATAAAATATATATATATATATATATATATATATATATATATATATATATATATATATATATATATATATATATATATATATATATATATATATATATATATATATATATATATATATATATATATATATATATATATATATATATATATCAAATGTACATATTGGTTTTGGACGGTGACATCCTTGAAGTTGCAGAACTATTTGGTGCAATGGATTCTATAATTCCGAATACAACTTTAGAGAAGGCTATGAAGTTTTGGTACTTGTGCATTATATGCTACACACGAAAGAAGTCAAGTCTAGTTAATGCTAATGAAATAAAACAGGATGAATATCTAATAATTAGAAACAAATTTGGGATATATATTTGCCCATTAGGGGAGTGGGGGTAAAGCATAGCATATATTAAATACGTAACCTAAGCTAGGTACCTCCCCCCTAAATCCCCAAAAACAATAGTTTTATATTGTAAACGCATGAGAGGCCACGCTTTGCGATCCATTTGTCTATTGCTAATACCTGTTTGACTGATTTCCTTTAGTGTTTTCGTATACAGTATATAGCGATGTGTAAGATATAATGCACAAGTACTGAAGTTTTTCGC
This sequence comes from Artemia sp. Qi Xiang Cuo, assembly GCF_049724085.1. Classification (NCBI taxonomy): domain Eukaryota; kingdom Metazoa; phylum Arthropoda; class Branchiopoda; order Anostraca; family Artemiidae; genus Artemia; species Artemia sp. Qi Xiang Cuo. The sequence continues at coordinate 37,994,728 of NC_142803.1, read as the reverse complement.
AAATAGTGCATTGTGGAACCTGCGTAGTATGTACGTGCCTCTGTTGTTACGTATAAAAATAGGATATACGCATTTACGAATTTTATTGTTGTGTGAGTAACTTAAACCAGTTTCCTTTTTTTAAGTTTTATTACCCCTTGAATGACTGAATTGAATCCTTTGCGTCGTTTTTGCAAAAACTATTTTCAGCTTTTCAAGCAAAGAATGATGCGGAATAAAAAGTTTCGAAATCTGAGATGTATTTTGGTGGGAATCCTTGAAGGGTGTAATGTGCTTTTGGAAACAAGACTGGGTCATACGTTTCTATGCACTAAACCCTTCATGCATGTAATCGAGCAGATATTTTATGGTACTTGTGTGGAAAAAGCTCAGGGAGCTTCATTGAGAGTGTTGTTGTTGCATAACTCACCACAATTTGACCCAAAAGTTTGGAAATGTCAAAATGACATAAAAAAAAACTTCTGAAAGCTTTAACACGATCCCTCTGCTGTGAAACATTTCGGATGGATTGAATCTATTCAAATAAGAGCCCTGCGAATAATTTTCAAAGAAACTAAGGTTTGATACTCTCTTTTTCTAAAAAAAAGACAAAAAGTTGGGAACGCTTGAGCGCAGGAGAGTTACATTGTGCCTCCTTTTTGGAAAAAATGCAATTGCATACCCTCGCACGGAAAACATTTTCTCCAAAAGACACTCCCCACCCAGAGTCCTTTCGCCTCAGACTGGTTTTGACCCCGTTCTCACCTTGTTCCCCATTCGTTGCTTTGCCTTCAAATATGAAAAAAAACTCTTGTCCCCTTCATTACCGAAGAAATGAACAAAACATCCCGCTAGTTTTCCTTTTTTATTATTCGATACAACTGGACAGTGTTGCCCAGCTTTGGCACTCATTCACTAATTTTGTCCCTCCCTTTTTCAGATGTCCCTATAATTTCTTTTATTTTAATGTGTATACTATTTTATTGTTTTTTTTATGTAATTTTTGCAATTTTATCTTTTTAACTTGCTCGGACATTTCGCAATTTAATTACTTGGACTAACAAATGATTTTTTATTCTGATAGAATTTTTCGAAATAAAATCTTACTTTATCTAAATATGATGAAAAAAATACCGAAATTATGTATAAAATTCTTCTCCGTTTTTATCAAACCTACTGATCATATAATGCATAACGTCAACCAATTATTTCAGAGTTGAAGATAAATGTTCGACTCAAGATTAATGATTGACTAACACACACAGGCGATCTTGTAGGCAGATAATTATTTTTCGTGCATAATGAAATTTATGACCAACATCAAGTAGTCTTCCTGAAAGACGAAACTTGGCTATCAATTGCCGCACAAGGTTGTATTCTAAGGATTTTTTCCTTCAGTGCTATCAACAAAAAAAGAAAAAAAGAAGCCTTAGACGACTGATGTTTTAACTAATAACGGCCTTATTTCTTTTTTTCGGTGCATGCCCCTGGACTAACAATAAATATTGTAATTGGAATAGGCACGTCATCTTGAATAACAAGTGTGCCTCATATGAAACACTGTTTAGGACACAATCATGAAGTTAGTAAGTTGTTTATTTATGTTCTGCAAACAATTTCTGTGTCAACACGTCTTCAGTTGGAAGCGCATTAACTATCTCTTCTTTTTCAGCAATTTTTTCCTACGGAGATGGTAGATCTTGGAGACAGTGATGAAATCCTAACGGAGTCAACAGTTTTGGCTAAAGTTTACGCACTGCAGGTAATCCGATCCCTCCTAGTATCAGCTAATCATATAAGTATAGTATGTCCTACCCTTCTAGTGGCAAAACGAAGCAAAGCATAAAATACTCTACTTGTGAGGAAATAAAGCTAGCACTAGATGCAGAAAACGAGGAGGATGGGATTCCCTCTGTCTCCATAGTATATCTAATATATCTTCTCTAGCGAATCCTTGCTACCTGTTTAGACATTTCTATTTCATTAGTTTCTTCCTCTGGCTTGTATTGGGACTTAATTTTTTTTTCGCTTAAATGGGAAACAATTCATTTGAAAAACATGTTGTACTCGTTTGTAAAATATTTTATTGTACTGTTTCAAATCCATCTATAATCGCGTCCTTGATTGCAATAAAAAAACAAGTTTTTTTTAACTGAAATTAAGGAGCAACATTAAAACTCAAAACAAACAGATATTAGCCTATTCCGTATATGAAGGGTTGCCCCCGCCTCAATACCTTGCTCTTTATGCTAAAACTGTTAGCACTTTTGAAAAAGCTTCCTATTCTAATTGAACGGTCCCTGTGTTTCAGTTGCAGTTCTTAAAAGATTGCGACAAACAGTCAAACGTTAGCGTAAAGAGCATGGTTTTGAGGAGGGGGCAACCCTTCATATGCAGAATAATTTCTGTTTGTTTTGAGTTTTAATGTTGTTCCTTAATTTCATTAAAAAAATTTTTTTTTTTTAATTTATGATCGTTTTTCAAATAATGCAGAAATCTGGCTCACCTTCCATGAAATATATCCCCCCCCCCTCACTGGAAACTTCTCCGTGGAAATTTTATCAACCTAAAGTGTATCTCCAGTCAAATTCCCTCCAGACAGTTCTATCCTCGCTGAAGATCCCCTCTCCCGTAAAATTTCCTCCGTAAAATCCCCCCTGTGTAAGATTTCCCCTGAAAATTCACCCCCCCCCCCTCTGGAAATTTCCCTCCCCAAGGAAAATTCTCTCTGTGGAAATCCACCCCAATCAACCCCCCCCCCCCTCAAAACGTCTGTGTACTTCCCAATAACAAATACTATACATAAACAGTTGGCGAATTTCATATTTTGCAGGCCACTCCCACGGACTGGGTGGGGGGGGGGTCATTTTAAGCCTAAAGACATAGTTATTTGATGTTTCAACTATACTGAACAAAATGGTTATCTCAAAATTTTGATCAGATAACTTTTGGGAAAAAATGGGCGTGGGAGGGGGGTCATTTGTCCTCCAATCTTTTTGGTCACTTAAAAAGGGAACTAGAACTTTTAATTTGCCTTTCGAATGCACTCTCTCCCGATCTTCTAGGACCATTATATGAGTATGATCACCCTTAAAAAAAAAAAAAAAAAAAAAAAAAAAAAAAAAATTCCACATTTTATATGTATATAGGAGCTTGAAACTTACACAGTTGGGTTCTCTGGTATGCTGAATCTGATGGTGTGATTTTAATTAAGATCTTTGAATTTTAGGGGATGTTTCCTCCCTATTTCAAAAATCAGGCAAATTTTCTCAGGTTCGTAGCTTTTGATAGGTAACACTAAACTTGATGAATCTTGTATATATTTTTGGAATCAGCATGATAAGCTGGTTCTTTTGATGTATCTATTGATATCAAAATCATGTTTTTTTTTTAGAATGTTGGTTACTATTGAGCCGAGTCGGTGCTTACTTACAGTTCGTCACCACGATCTTTTTTTTTTTTTTTTTTTTTTTTTTTTTTTTTTTTTTTTTTTTTTAATAAATTCACCTCCTCTCCTCTCAGTGACGACAAATTTAAATTCAAAATACATTTAATTTTAACTTTAGACGTCACCTACTCTTTTATTAAATAGTAGCCGAACTGGACACACTTCAAGTCACCCTATACTACAAAAACCTTCCAAAAACAGACAAAAATTTGCCATTCCCAGGGAAAAGGGCGTCCTCCCCCAACAGGAAGTCCTTCATACGGTGGGTATTTCTTACCATACCTCTAAACTTTTCCGGATGGTGACCCTACGTGTCTCCTATAACAAATAATAACAATAAAGAAATTCAAAATAAACTAATTAAATTAATAATAATAAAACAAATAGACCAATTTAACTATCAGTGTAACTTTCTTTTACAAAAAATACACCAACTTATTTACAAATTGCAAAGACCTCAAAGAAAGTTATAATGATTCTTCACCCTTATCTTTTCATTTTTCCCTTTTAACTATACTTCGGCTACTATTTAACTCTATAAACAGAACAAAAACAAAATTACAAAACTGGCAATGCTGTTTTACCCATTTCTACTTACACTGAAACACACACTTACAACACATCTCCTCAAACATAAGCTACATCTTTCCAATAAACTCTTCAACCAAAAACTCCATCCACTCAATATCCACTCGTTCCTTCCACCTTTCAGTTTCACTTAAACGCTCTATCACTCTCCTGCAATCATAACCAAACCTTCTTGACAAACTCTCTTTTCCCCTTTTCTTTCTTTTCAGTACATATTCACATATTTTCATCACAATCAACACCACAGCTCTCTCTCTCCTCTCATTTCCAGGAATTTCTACATTCAGTTTAATCAACCTTATCTTATCTTCCTCTGTATTCCAAATTACTCCACAATCTCTTAAGGCACTAAAACACTTATCTACAGTTCATTCATTATACTTACAATTAAAAAATTCGTGCTTCAGGCCATTTATCACTATTTCGTCGCAAAGCTTGCACTTTCATCTTGGGTAAAACGACTTACTCGATCTTGAAGCGGCAGTATCTCATGAACAAACAGAAACATAAATTCCTTTATAAACTAACTATACGGTACACTATGCATTTTCTCAAACGAAGGCTTAAAATTCACAAATGGTTGTTTTCTTTTCACGTGAAAATCCACTTCTTCTTCTTCCGTTTTCTCTAAATATCCATCCACTATCTTTTTCCTTTCGGCATTTTTAATCTGATCACTCAGCAAGCCTTGATTTTTCATTTCTCAAATACCCCATATTACTTCATGGAGTTTCTCTTGCACATCCCTGATCATTTTTTGTTTTGCTAGTTCATCCTCCTCAGTATTTATCACTGGTAAGGCCCATCCTCTTATTATTTCACCGTCAATCCATTTACTACAGATTATCTCACATAAGTTTCTAATTCTCAGAGACTTACACACCTTTCTGAAATTTATAACACCGAGAACCCCCTCTTCTCGGATCACATGCAACATTTTCATAATTAGCTTTTCTAGCTTTCCCCTCCAAACAAAACACTAAATACTCCTTTCTACCTTTTTAGCATTCTTTTCTTCAAGATTGAACGCCGGTCTCAGATAAAATAGCAATGGGAGAGCATACGTATTTACATACCCTACTCGCTCAAACATTGACACGAAGTGCGCTCTTTGATGGGCTACCAGCGACCCCTCAATATTCTGCACCCGCTCTTCCCATAAATTTTCCACATTCACCGTTCTTTCAAAAATTGCACCCAATACTTTCACTGACTGAGACTCCTAGACCCAGACGCTATCATCTAACCGTGCGTACTCACCTATGTTTAGTAACTGTCTCTTTTTTTTGTGTTTTTTTTACCAAGAAATGCTCCTCATACCACATTAGTCCTCTTACCACTTTCATCAAATTAGCCAAACTCCCAGGAAGGAAGGCCCCATTGTCTACAAAAGCCAGTGATTTGAAGAAGATATTCGTCTTAATGGCAATCCCCTGTATCCGCCGTTCAACATACTTAAAAAGTGGATCTATATAAAGTTCGAATAAATAAGGGGAGTAGAGAGGGGTCATGAGGTCCGAACATTACCACGTGGTTTATGGTTTTCTAAGTGAGAATGAAAAAACAGGAACTTTGTCACATGAAAAAACAGGAATTTTCTCACATTTATGTATGTTTTTATGGTTTTTGTCGGTGAGAATTTGAAAAACAGGAATTTTCTCACATTTATGTATTTTTTCATGGTTTTTGTCAGTGATAATTTGAAAAAACAGGAACTTTCTCACTTGGAAAACCATAAACCACGTGGTGCTGTCACGAGTATCACCTGTGAACTTGATTTACATAATCGCTAGGGGAAATTATTGATTCACGAAGAGGGAATTAGGAAACATTAAGGCTTCTTTAATCTTTAGGCCTGTCACGAGTAGCACCTGTGAACTTGATTTACATAATCGCTATGGGAAATTATTGATTCACGAAGGGGAGAATTAAGAAACATTAAGGCTTCTTTAATCTTAGGTCTGAGGGATAAACGTTCTTTAGGTCAGAGAGAAAATTAATATTCTATTTTCAAATAGGGCTTCATTGATCTTTAGTGTCAGGAATTATAATTGACATCACTTGTTATCTTGGAATTATGCGGGAGTCTAAAGAGATAGAAATTCTATTTTTAAATACGGCTTCACGGAGCTTTAAGTCGGAGAGGTAAATTGATATTCTAACGAAACCCTAATAGTTTAGCTAGGAAAATTTATGAGATGAATAGATTAACGTAGGAAAGTGTTTCCTAGAAATTTGAAATGCGTTAGCGCATAGATGCCATACAAAAGGAACACGCTGAAATTACGTTTAGGGATTATTTGGGCGAAACGGTTTTATTCATTTTATGGGATTATTTCGGCGAAACCGTTAGAGACATTTTGAAAGAAGATTTTAGAAAGGGTTTTAGAAGAGGTTTTGAGTGTGGTCGTTATAATACACAAGTTCCATTTGAACAGTGTTGTGAGGTCCTCTACCCCAACCCCAAAGGGCCACCGGCACCCCCAAAGGCCCACCCCAGACCCTCAACGGCCATCCCCGGGCCCCCCAAAGGCCCATCGAACTCCCAAAGGACCAACGGGGTCCCAAAGGCCATCCACCGGTCCCCAAATGTCACCCAGACATCCACAGGCCCTCCCTGTGCCCCAAAGGCCCTCCCTGTGCCCCAAAGGCCCTCCCCCGGCCCTCCTCCTCCTCCTCCTCCCACCTCCTCCTCCTCCCTCCTCCTCATCCTAAAAGTTAGGTGTATGATTAGGTTAGGTTAGGTTAGATTAGGCTAGGTTAGGTTAGGTTAGGCTAGGTTAGCCTACGTACGCGCGCGGACGTAGGCTAACCTAGCCTAACCTAACTTAACCTAACCTAGCCTAATCTAACCTAACCTAACCTAATCATATACCTAACTTTTCGCATGTCTCTCACCTAACCTAAGCTAACCTAAGTGAAGCGTACGTAGGCTAACCTAACCTAGTCTAATCTAACCTAACTGAATCTAGTCTAACCTAACCATACTCACCGGAAAAGGTTAGGTTAACTTATCATGAGCACTCTTGATAAGCACATGTGTGTACATGTGTATACATGTGTGTACATGTGACACGGTAAACCACACCCTTACACTAGTGAAATATTCCAACTCTTGCATTTCAACGAAAGAAATTCAAAATGAAATTTGAAAAATCAGGACAATGTACCTGTGACACGGAAAACCAAACCCAAACACAACTGAACCATTCCAACTCTTGCATTTCAAATAAAGAAATTCAAAATGAACTTTGAAAAATCAAGAAAATGTAACTGTGACATGGTAAACGATAACCAAACACTACTGAAATATTCCAACTCTTGCATTTCAAATATAGAAATTAAAAATTAATTTGAAAAATCTAGAAAATGTAACTGTGACAAGGTAAACCATAACCAAACACTACTGAAATATTACAACTCTTGCAATTCAAAGAAAGAAATTCAAAATGAACTTTGAAAAATCAAGAAAATGTAACTGTGACAAGGTAAACCATAACCAAACACTACTGAAATATTCCATCTCCTGCTTTTCAACGAAAGAAATTCAAATGAGCTTTGAAAAATCAAGAAAATGTAACTGTGACAAGGTAAACCATAAGCAAACACTACTGAAATATTCCATTTATTTCTATAAAACGCACGAAATACAAAATAAGATTTGAAAAATCTCGTAAATGTAACTCTGACATGGTACCTTAACATAATACGCGTCTGAAATAGTTCCACTAGAGATTATCCACGAAGTGCATAAACAATTTGAGTTTTAATAAATAGACCATGTAAATGTGACATGTTAAATCACGACCAAACACTTCTGAAATAATCCAACTCTTGCATTTCAACGAAAGAAATTCAAAATGAACTTTGAAAAATCAAGAGAATGTAACTGTGACAAGGTAAACCATAACCAGACACTTCTGAAATAATCCAATTCTTGCATTTCAACGAAAGAAATTCAAAATGAACTTTTAAAAAATCATTAAAATTTAACTTTGAAACGTTAAACCCAAACAAGACACTACTGAAATATTCAAACTCTGGCATTTCAACGAAAGAAATTCAAATGAAAATTGAAAAAATCAAGAAAATGTAACTGTGACAAGGTAAAACACAAGTAAACACTACTGAAATATTCCAACTCTTGCTTTTCAACGAAAGAAATTCAAAATGAACTTTGAAAAATCAAGAAAATGTAACTTTGACAAGTTAAACCACAACCAAACACTACTGAAATATTCCAACTCTTGCATTTCAACGAAAGAAATTCAAAATTAACATTTAAAAATCAATAAAATGTAACTTTGACAAGTTAAACCACAACCAAACACTACTGAAATATTCCAACTCTTGCATTTCAACGAAAGAAATTCAAAATGAACTTTGAAAAATCAAGAAAATATAACTGTGACAAGTTAAACCACAACCAAACTCAACTGAAATATTCCAACTCTTGCATTTCAACGAAAGAAATTCAAAATGAACTTTGAAAAATCAATAATATGTAACTTTGACAAGCTAAACCACGACCAAACACTACTGAAATATTCCAACTCTTGCATTTCAATGAAAGAAATTCAAAATGAACTTTGGAAAATCATGAAAATGTAACTTTGACAAGGTAAACCATAACCATACACTACTGAAATAATCCAACTCTTGCATTTCAACGAAAGAAATTCAAAATGAACTTTGAAAAATCATGAAAACGTAACTGTGACAAGGTAAACCACGACCAAACACTACTGAATTAGTTCAACTCTTGCATTACAATTAAAGAAATTCAAAATTAACTTTGAAAAATCAGTAGAATGTAAATGTTACATGGTAAACAATAACCAGATAATTCTGAAATAATCCAAATCTTGCATTTCAACGAAAGAAATTCAAAATTAACTTTGAAAAAATAAATAAAATATAAATGTGACAAGGTAAACCATGACCATACACTACTTAAATATTCCAACTCTTTCATTTCAACTACATAAATTCAAATTAACTTTTAAAAAATAAATAAAATTAAAATGTTAAAATTTAAAACAAAATTAAACAATACTGAAATATTCCAACTCTTGCTTTTAAACTAAATAAATTAAAAATTAACTTTGAAAAATCAAGAAAATGTAAATTTGACAAGTTAAACCACAACCAAACACTACTGAAATATTCCAACTCTTGCATTTCAACGAAAGAAATTCAAAATGAACTTTGAAAAATCAAGAAAATGTATCTTTGACAAGTTAAACCACAACCAAACACTCCTTAAATATTCCAACTCTTGCATTTCAACGAAAGAAATTCAAAATGAACTTTTAAAAAATCAAGAAAATATAACTGTGACAAGTTAAACCACAACCAAAAGATACTGAAATATTCCAACTCTTGAATTTAAACGAAATAAATTCAAAATGAACTTTGAAAAATCAAGAAAATCTATCTTTGACAAGTTAAACCTCAACCATAAAATACTGAAATATTCCAACTCTTGCAGTTAAACGAAATAAATTAATAATTAAATTTGAAAAATCAAGAAAATATAACTGTGACAATGTAAAGCAGAACCAAACACCACTGAAATATTCCAACTCTTGCTTTTCAAAGTAATAAATTCAAAATAAACTTTGGAAAATCAAGAAAACGTAACTGTGACAGGGTAACCCACGACAAAACACTACTGAAATATTCCAACTCTTGCATTTCAATGAAAGAAATTCAAAATGAACTTTGAAAAATCAAGAAAATGTAACTCTGACAGGGTAAACCACAACCAAACACTACCTAAATAGTACAACTCTTGCATTACAATGAAATAAATACACAATAAAAAAATAAAAATAAATAAAATTGAACTGTGACAAGTTATACCACCAACAAACACTACTGAACTATAACAAAAATATCAATAAATCTAAATAATAACAAAATGAAATTTTAAACAACAATAAAATGTAACAGTGACAAGGAAAACCACACCCAAACACAACTTAAATATTCCAAGTCTTGAATTTAAATGACAGAAATTCACCATTAAATTTGAAACATCAAGAAGATGTAACTGTGACAAGGTAAACCACAATCAAACACTACTGAAATATTCCAACTCTTGCATTTAAACTAAATAAATAAAAATTTAATTTTTAAAAATAAATAAATTTTAAGTTATAAAATTTAAAAAAAAAAAATAAAAAAATTAATACGACAAACAATTGAAATAAATATAATTAAAATAAAATTAAATTTTAAAAATATATAAAATGTAACTGTGACAATGTAAACAACTAACAAACACTACTTAAATAGTCCAACTCTTTCATTTAAATGAAAGAAATTATAAATGATCTTTGAAAAATCAAGAAAATGTAACTGTGACAAGGTAAACCACAACCAAACACTACTTAAATAGTCCAACTCTTGCATTTCAACGAAAGAAATTCAAAATGAACTTTGAAAAATCACGAAAATGTAACTCTGACAAGGTAAACCACGACCAAACACTACTGAAATATTCCAACTCTTGCATTTCAACGAAAGAAATTCAAAATGAACTTTGAAAAATCAAGAAAATGTAACTGTGACATGGTAAAATACAATCATACACTACTGAAATATTCCAACTCTTGCATTTCAACGAAAGAAATTCAAAATGAACTTTGAAAAATCAAGAAAATGTAAATGTGACAATGGAAACCACACCCAAACACTTCTGAAATATTCCAACTCTTGTATTTCAATGAAAGAAATTCAAAATGAACTTTTAAAAATCAAGAAAATGTAACTGTGACAAGGTAACCCACAAGCAAACACTACTGAAATATTCCAACTCTTGCATTTCAACTAAATAAATTAAAATGAACTTTGAAAAATAAAGAAAATGTAACTGTGACAAGGTAACCCACAAGCAAACACTACTGAAATATTCCAGCTCTTGCATTTCAAAGAAATAAATTAAAATTTAAATTCAAAATGAAAAATCAAGAAAATGTAACTGTGACAAGGTAAACCACAACCAAACACTACTGAAATATTCCAACTCTTGCATTTCAATTAATTAAATTCAAAAAGAACTTTAAAAAATCAAGAAAATGTAACTGTGACAGGGTAAACTACAACATCACACTACTGAAATATTCCAACTCTTGCATTTCAAAGAAAGAAATTCAAAATGAACTTTTAAAAATAAAGCGAATGTAACTGTGACATGGTAAACTACAACATCACACTACTGAAATATTCCAACTCTTGCATTTCAACGAAAGAAATTCTAAATGAGCTTTGAAAAATCAAGAAAATGTAACTGTGACATGGTAAACCGCAACCAAACACTACTGAAATATTCCAACTCTTGCATTTCAACGAAAGAAATTCAAAATGGACTATCAAAAATTAAGGGAATGTAACTGTGACAGGGTAAACTACAACATCACACTACTGAAATATTCCAACTCTTGCATTTCAACGAAAGAAATTCAAAATGAACTTTGAAAAATCAAGGGAATGTAACTCTGACAAGGTAAACTACAACATCACACTACTGAAATATTCCAACTCTTGCATTTCAACGAAAGAAATTCAAAATGAACTTTGAAAAATAAAGAAAATGTAACTGTGACAGGTTAAACTACAATAACACACTACTGAAATATTCCAACTCTTGCATTTCAATGAAAGAAATTCAAAATGAACTTTGAAAAAATCAGACCTTTGGAGGGGGGAGGGGTCGGGGGCAGGGGGTCGTTCTGTGTCTCAATGCACAAAAAAAGTATAAAAAATGGGGAGGGAATGGGGGGGGGGAGGAGAGGGGAGGAGGAGGAGGGAGGAGGTGGGAGGAGGAGGGAGGAGGAGGAGGAGGGAGGATGAGGAGGAGGGAGGAGGAGGAGGAGGAAGGAGGAGGAGGTGGGAGGAGGAGGAGGAGGAGGGCCGGGGGAGGGCCTTTGGGGCACAGGGAGGGCCTTTGGGGCACTGGGAGGGCCTTTGGAGGTCTGGGTGACATTTGGGGACCGGTGGATGGCCTTTGGGACCCCGTTGGTCCTTTGGGAGTTCGATGGGCCTTTGGGGGGCCCGGGGATGGCCGTTGAGGGTCTGGGGTGGGCCTTTGGGGGTGCCGGTGGCCCTTTGGAGTTGGGGTAGAGGACCTTACAACACAGTCCAAATGGAACTTGTGTATTATAACGACCACACTCAAAACCTCTTCTAAAACCCTTTCTAAAATCAACGTCTCTAACGGTTTCGCCGAAATAATCCCATAAAATGGATAAAACTGTTTCGCCCAAATAATCCCTAAACGTAATTTCAGCGTGTTCCTTTTGTTTGGCATCTATGCGCTAACGCATTTCAAATTTCTAGGAAACCCTTTCCTACGTTAATCTCTTCATCTCATAAATTTTCCTAGCTAAACTATTAGGGTTTCGTTAGAATATCAATTTACCTCTCCGACTTAAAGCTCCGTGAAGCCGTATTTAAAAATAGAATTTCTATCTCTTTAGACTCCCGCATAATTCCAAGATAACAAGTGATGTCAATTATGATTCCTGATACTAAAGATCAATGAAGCCCTATTTGAAAATAGAATATTAATTTTTCTCTCTGACCTAAAGAACGTTTATCCCTCAGACCTAAGATTAAAGAAGCATTAATGTTTCTTAATTCTCACCTTCGTTAATCAATAATTTCCCATAGCGATTATGTAAATCAAGTTCACAGGTGCTACTCGTGACAGTCCTAAAGATTAAAGAACCATTAATGTGTCCAATGTCCCTCATCGTGAATCAATAATGCCCCCTAGCGATTATGTAAATCAAGTTCACAGGTGCTACTCGTGACATGACCATGTGGTTTATGGTTTTCCAAGTGAGAAAGTTCCTGTTTTTCAAATTATCACAGACAAAAACCATAAAAAAATAAAAAAATGTGAGAAAGTTCCTGTTTTTTCAAATTCTCAATGACAAAAACCATAAAAACAGACATAAATGTGACAAAATTCATGGTTTTTCAAGTGAGAAAATTCCTGTTTTTTCATTCTCACTGAGAAAAGCATAAACCACGTGGTAATGTTCGGACCTCATGACCCCTCTCTACTAAGGGGCACTCGGATCCCCTTGTCGCACTGCCTTTTCAAGCTTCAGCCTTCCACTAGTGTAACCATTTATATTCACAACCTCCATCGGGTTCTTATATAAATTTTCCTACCACTTCACAAACCGTTGATCAAATCCAAAATTTTCCTTCGTCAGTGTCCACAATATCGATCTTATAACCGAGCCATACGCTTTGGCAACATCCATACACAGTAGCAAAGCTGTTACGGAAAACACCTTATTTTTTTGCCATTTCGTTGTCTCTGCGCACCAACAAGTCATGGAGCACGTTGCGAATGTGATGGGCCTTCTTTACTTGAATATCACCAAACTGATATTCTCCCAGGATTCCATGCATCACATTCTCCATTCTCTTAGCTAAGAATTCGGACGTTATTCTGTGGTCACTGTTTGAAACCGATATTCACGTCCAGTTTTAAGGTTTATTCTATCGCCTCCTTTAAAAAGGAGAGACACTATACCCACATCATAACAACCTCTGAATATCTTTGTTTAACATAGCTCCTTACCAAACAGAGTAAACAGATCCCCGATTTCCGGAGAAAATTCTTTATAAAATTTGTATCCCAGTCCATCTACCCCAGGTGACTTGCCATTTTTCATTCCTCTTATTATTTTTTCAGTTTTCAGCCGGGTTACCTCCTGCAGTATCAGCTCATTCTCTTCGGTCTTTACCTTCCTAACTGGTTCAAAATCTGCCAAGGAATTCATTCTGCTGTCTTGTTCTTGATCTGGCACTGTGTAAATTTGCTTAAAAAAATCTTCCACTATTTTTTTTATCTCCTCTTCATTTTCCACAACTTCTCCCTATTTATTTCTTAATCCCCTAATTCTATTATTTTATCTTTTCTTTTTTGCCTTAATTTTCATTGCTATATTTACTTGTTTTTCATTCTCTTCTTCCAAATCTTCTTCCAACCTGTTTCCAAATCTCAAATTCTTTTTTCTTTAATCTTTCGTATTTCATCTTTGACCTCTTCAAACTCGTACCAAACCTCCGTCCCTTCGTCTATCTCTTCCTTCAGTTGGTTTAGTACTATATAAAGATGTCTTTTATGTGCTTCATTTTCCCTTCTTGATTCGTTTTCCCAGTTTTGTAAATATAATTTTACTTTTTGCTTTAGTACTTTCCGAAATTGCACTGGCTCTGTTCCATCAGTAAAATCATACATCCAAGATCCAATACTGACTCTCAGCAGCTCTTCCAGTGGGCCCTTTAGTGTTGAAGGATTCGGTTTCCAATAGTTCTTTATAAAATTTTCTCGGTTTGTGTTGGTTCCCATATCCATTAACAGAGCAGTGGGTCAGAGAAAGACATGAGTTCGTTCTGTACACTTATCTCTTCTGTTAACAGATTATGCTTCACATAAATCTGGCCTATTCTGCTTGATCCTCGGTTATCCATTCGGGTGAATCCCGATTCTTTCCCAAAATCAACCCACACATCTTTCAAATTCCAAGCACTTATCACCGCCTTTAAACCTTCACTGTATCTTCTTCTTGCTACTTTTCCATTCCTTCCTAAGGCATCCGCTTCGGAAACTATACAATTAAAAATCCCCAACATTATCAAATTTTCTTCACAAAGGTACCTTGGCAATTTTTCACGAATGGCACTCTCCCGTTGTGTGAAGTTACCCGTTCCTGACGGTAGGTGGACGTGTACTATCACGATGGGTAACACTAAACTTGATGAATCTTAAATATTTGGAATCAGCATAATAAGTTGATTCTTTTGATATGTGTATTGATATCAAAATTCTGTTTTTTTTTAGAATTTCGGTTACTATTGAGCCGAGTCGGTGCTTACTTACAGTTCGTCACCACGATCTGTTTGATCAAACCTGTAAAAGGAAAAAGTTCAGACTACTAAACTTTTTCACTTTTGTCTTTTCTCAAATAAGGGTGGCAAACATAAATTACAGGTTGATTAAATGTAGGAACACTAACTTGAGGTTTTTTTTTTTTTTTTTTTTTTTTTTTTGTTTTTTTTTTTTTTTTTTTTTGTTGGCTTTGCTTATGGAAAGGTTTGTTTTCCCGAAAGAGTGAGGGTTTTCCCTAAAAAAACGTCATACAAATAATAAATACATACGTATTTTTTTGAAGCTTTCTCCTTAAAAAAATAAAACAAGTTTTTAAAAACTTAATTTAGAATGTAGACAAAAACAGTTTGGAAAAAGACGGAAAAAACAGAGACAGAGTACGGACTCATTGGCGTAATGGATGCCGGTCAGGATGGACTCCAAAAATGTTGCCTCCTTTCTTTGTCTAATGAACAACCAATCCGTTCCACGTCTTAAAGTGGATTATTTCGAAAACGAGGGGGATAACATTAACACTACTCAAATTTATAGATTTTTCTTGTGAACACGATACAACAGAATGTAAAAATTATTTACGCAAATAATAAAATATATTAACAGACTGGATTACGTCGATGATGCTCTGGGATGAAAATAAATTAATGCTTCGAACTCATGGTTTGTGCCTCACTGTGTGAGGCAACCAAAACCTCGCGGTTTTGGTTCTTCAGGTCTTCAAGATTCGACGGTCCTTCGCATCCTTCAACTTTGAACTCTGTAGTTGTGTTGGGATTGCCAGGTGGTTTGTTTCTCAATCGAGATTTTTTGTTGTAAAGCTTGGTCAGGAGAGCTTAAAGGATTCCCCAGTAGTACATTTAACTTTGGTACCAACAATTTTTAATTCTGAATCCAGATCACGCTCTGTCACAACGTTTCTAACGGTTGTTTCAATGTCTTCACAAATCGGACCTTGATCTTACGTGGTCGTAATATACCTTGGAAGTGGTCTTCCGCTTTTTTTATTCTCTTCTCTCTACGCAGTCTCCTGGAAAGTGCCGCCTGGGGCGTTCCACACTGCAGACCTCTCCCCTGGGTACGTTTGTTCTTAATTAATTAAAAAAAACTTTCAAGAAAAGAAGTTTTTCAAAGAAAAGTAAAGGCCATATTAAACTATAGATCAGAAGAAATAAAAACCTACACTAACTCAAACTCAAAACGACTAGAAATTATTACTAAAAAATAAATGAAACCCAAGACCAACAGAAATTAAATAAACAATCATACCAAAAACCGTACAATGGGCACTAATATAAATGAACAAATAAATCTTAAAACGAGTAAAGCTTAAATTAAATATGCAAATCAAGCTTTACTTAATTTGGCAGCTAACTTAAAAGGTCTTTGTGATAAAAGTTCATTAGTGTTAACTATTTCTTTTGCAGTGCATCAAACAGTTCGTGGTAACGAACTGTAAGTAAGGAGTGACCCGGTTCAATGGTAACCGAAACTCTAAAAAACGGAATTTTGATACCAATAGATACATCAAAAGAATCAGATTTTAATGCTGATTTCGAATATATAAGTTTCATCAAGTTATTCTTACTCATGAAAAGTTATGCGCCTGAGAAAATTTGGATGATTTTCGGAAAAAGGGGGAAAGACCCCCTAAAATTTATAGAACCTTAATAAAAATCACACCATCATATTCAGCCTATCAGAGAATCCTACTGTAGAGGTTTCAAGCTCCTATCTACAAAAATGTGGAATTTTCCATTTTTTGCCAGAAGACAGATTATGGATGCGTGTTTTTTTTTTTCAGGGGTAATCGTATTGACCCAGTGGTCCTAGAATATCGTAGGAGGGCTCATTGGAACGGAAATTAAAAGTTCTAGTGCCCTTTTTGAGTGACCAAAAAAATGGAGGGCAACTAGGCCCCCTCCCACGCTCATTTTTTTCCCAAAGTCACCTGATCAAAATTTTGAGATAGCCATTTTGTTCAGCATAGTTGAAAATCTAATAAATATGTCTTTTAATCCCCCACAGTTCCCAGGGGAAGGGTTGCAAGTTATGAACTTTGCCCCCTTGTTTACATATAGTACTGGTAATTGGGAAGTATACATACATTTTCAGAAGGGATTTTTTTCTGGTGGGGAGGGATGGAGAAGGGGGTTACTTGGGAGAATCTTTCCGTGGAGGATGTTTCCTTGGGGCAAGGGATATTTCTATGAAGGAGGCGCTGGATTTCTCAGCATTATTTAAAAAAAGATCAGAAATTAAATTTAAAAAAACAAGTTTTTTCAACTGAAAGTAAGAAGCAACATTAAAACTTAAAACGAACAGAAATTATTACGTATATGGGGGGGTTCGCCCCCAAGTCATCAAAAGAATCAGATTTTAATTCTGATTTCAAATATATAAGTATCATCAAGTTTAGTCTTACCCATCAAAAGTTACACGCCTGAGAAAATTTGGCTGATTTTAGAAAAAAAGGAGGGAAAGACCCCCTAAAAGCTATAGAACCTTAATTAAAATCACACCATCATATTCAGCGTATCAGAGAACCCTACTGTAGAGGTTTCAAGCACCTATCTACAAAAATGTGGAATTTTGCATTTTGTTTGCCAGAAGAAAGATCACGGATGCGTGTTTATTTATTTATTTATTTTTTTCCAGGGGTGATCGTATCGACCCAGTGGTCCTAGAATATCGTGGGAGGGCTCATTGGAACGGAAATTAAAAGTTCTAGTGCCCTTTTTAAGTGAAAAAAAAATGGAGGGCAACTAGGCCCCCTCCCACGCTCATTTTTCCCCCAAAGTCACCCGATAAAAATTTTGAGAGAGCCATTTTGTTCAGCATGGTCGAAAATATGATAACTATGTCTTTTAGGATACTTAATCCCCCGAAGTCCCCGGGGGGAGGGCTGAAAGTTATGAACTTTACCCAATGTTAACATATAGTATTGGTTATTGGGATGTATACAGACGATTTAAGGGGGGATTTTTTCTGGTAGGTGGGGGGGGGGTCGGGGGTTATATGGGAGGATCTTTCCATGAAGGAAGTTTTCATGGGGGAAGGGACATTTCTATGAAGGGGGTGCCGGATTTCCCAGCGTTATTAAAGAAAAAGATCAGAATAAAAACAAGTTTTTCAACTCAAAGTAAGGAGCAACATCAAAACTTAAAACGAACAGAAAATATTACGTATATGATTAGGTTCACCCCCTAGTCAATACCTCGCTCTTCAAGCCAAAGATTTTTTATTACTTTCATAAGAGCTATTTATTCTAATTAACGGCGTTTGTCATTAAGGGGTCATTTTTAACGAATTGGAACAAAATTCGAACTTGAGCTTAAAGAGTAAGATATTGAATAGGGGGCGATACCTCTAATATGTGTGTTAAAAATCTACGAATATAAAATTTCGGTATTTAAGTTAGTTCATAAGTTACGTAGGCTATACTTATTACTAATCAAATTTTTCGTAAATAAAATTAAACAAGTTTCGAGAAAGCCATTTAGCCAAAAAAGTAAAATTAATGTTCAAATTTTGTTTTTATTATTCATGTACGGTGAGCCAAAATCAAAACCTGGTTTAATTCAAAAACGTTCAAAAATTAAATAAAAAAAAAGTTTTTTTAACTGAAAGTAAGGAACGACGTTAAAACTTAAAGTGAACAGAAACTATTTCGTATATGAAAGGGGCTGTGCCCTCCTCAACGCCTCGCTATTTACGCTAAAGTTTGACTTTTTCACAACTCTTTTTTTTAAACAATAAAAAACGTTAGCGTAAAGAGCGAGGCGTTGAGGAGGGCAAATTGTTACCCCCCCCCCCCGAACAACTTGTTTAATACCCAAGTCGTTACTAATGAGAGTGTTGTTTTCAAAAAGTAATACGTGGCTAGGGTTTTCGAAAATATGACTGCTTAGAGCAGAATCAAAAGAACTAGGAACACTATTAGATGGGGACGGTAATTTCCTCATTGACCACGAATGAAATTTAAAGTTTAACGTAATCATAAGAAAGAGCGTTTAAGTTAAGCTAGGTAGGGGCGGTTTGTAGTAGTTTCATTCTCAGTAGCCTTGTAACAAAGAGAGAGAGAGAGAGAGAGAGAGAGAGAGAGAGAGAGAGAGAGAGAGAGAGAGAGAGAGAGAGAGAGAGAGAGAGAGAGAGAGAGAGAGAGAGAGAGAGAGAGAGAGAGAGAGAGAGAGAGAGAGAGAGAGAGAGAGAGAGACAGAGAGAGAGAGAGAGAGAGAAAGAATTGAATCTTAAATACCTTCCATTATTGGTAATTATCTGCAGCCCACGATAGACCTACTCCATTGGTATCAACAAACGGGAAATATAAAGCCCTTTACATGTATCAACCGAAGTTGTAAGCTCTAGTCTAGTGATTTATCCTTAGACTCGATGATTTTTTCCTGTTAACAGAGGAATATATCTATCTAATAAAAAGGAACTCAACGGCAATCCGTCGGATCTAATTAGGTTTTATTTGGGGAATACTGAATACCCCCCTCTCCAAAAAAAGGGAACTCCTTCGCGTGTGCCTACTTTGGAACTGTTTTATGGGGGTAGATTTCTCCAATTTGTCATAATTTCTATTGCAAGTTTTGCCGAAGGTACACTTCTGCTTCCGTTCTGACTAAAGTTGGATCGATTTTTCTTCCCCTATGTCCACGTGTAGTATTTTGAATAGCGGAAATCCGCAGAGAGATGACCTTGATAAAAGAGAATGTAACGGTACTTTTATTGTTTCACGTGAGCTTGAGAAGGGCTTCATCGCGATTTGTGTGCTTACAACTTCTAAAATTTGTTACCATTCTTAAAGATTTTTTCAAAAGTAGAAATTTTTTCTTCTCTAATTTGTAATTTCTTGTGACTTCGGCGGGAACCTTAGAAGAAAGAAAGAGACTTAATTATGTGGGATCATTTATAATTATCTAAGAGATTAAGTGTAGACACGTCCTGTGCGAAGGCATGCTCTTAAATCTTAAGAGAGGAGAAAGGATATGTAAATAAGCATAAATTAAATATCATTGGGGGTCTATTAGGCCAGTTCCCTTCCGCTATTCATAAAATTGTTCCGTCCAACTTGAGAAAAGGTGGGTTACTATGCTTATCGAGGGGCTAATAACTGACCGTCGCAGGTGTCCCTTCCTTCATGTCTCCGGCTGTGCCTCCGGCACGGAGGCACGTGCCTCCATGCCTCCGTGCCTCCGGCACGCCTGAAACAGCGTGTTACTGGAAGCGAAGGAACACGTTTTTATTTTTGGCTTATGGGAAGCGTACAGTGCGTTTTTTTTACGACGGCAAAGTTTCTCCTCTTGAGAGGTTATCTTTACTTTGTCGTGTTATTTACTGCGTTCGAAATTGGAGATCCTGGGTCCTTAAAAGTGGACATTATGCTTTGAACGAGAATTTTATTACCACAAACCTTTACCATTGCCTAGAGATAAATATGCATTCCCTAGTGCTTCTCATTCGTCGATTCAAACGGCTTGGGCTCGAACGTCTTTTCAAACTCTCCAACATGAATAGCCAACCTTGTGAAGATTTTTTTAGGAAGATGCGGTCTCAAACCAGCATTTACAGTACTGTAATAAACTTTTCGTTCCTCCAACTTCTACATCGAATTCGTCTACATGAAAGTATAACAGATTTTGAACCTCAATATTCTAATGAACAGTTGTCCTTGCCCAAGGCCAAGCGAGTTAGATCCATTGGTGTTGTGTCTGTCAGTTCCGTCCGATTTTTCTTTGCCCGGGGACGATGAAATCAAGCTCGAGCTAGGGCGAGCTCGTATTGAAAGCCAGCGAATAATGAAAGCCTTGATACCCGACGACGTACTTTCTGCTTTCGGTCACCAATTACCGAATGTTCGTCTTTCTGTACTTAACGACAGTGACTCAGACGATGACTCAGAAGTAAATACTCTGTCCGATAAGCAGGAAAAGGCTTCCGCGACTGACACTGAATCGGGCTCGGAAAGTGACGGCATCTTTGAAGATTTGACAGTGATTGCTCACTGTGTGAAACACCAAGTTGAGAAAAATTGGGTTAGTGAGCCTGTGACGAACATGAAGAATTCTAGGTTTTGTCTTGTGACTTCTGACGGCTCCATAACACCAATAAAAAAAAAATCCACGCTGTTGTGGCTTCTGAGGGAAAGCTCTGAGAAGCTGAGCAGTGACCGATTAAATCGGGTGATGGTCCAGGGCCGACGAGTAGGACTACGTGTGTCGCCACAAACCAATGCAGAGGTTGGTTTGAAATCGGAATTGCGTATCAGTGAATGGTGCGTTTAAAGACCAGTTGGCTGGGGAAAGAGAGTATTAGTTGGGCGGGTCATACAGTTTGGCTACTTGTCTGGGCGAAGATGCCACTCTGTTGACACGCAGAATATGGCGATGCCGTTCCCTGATGACATAGGAATTCTGTGCCAGTGGTTCCGGCTGAATGCTGATCTCACATTAACTGCCGCATTGGTAGACCACGGTTACTGTGACTCCAGCCTGTATATCATGCATTCAGCAGAACCCGTTTCTATGGAAATCGGCACCAACATTGTCTTTGGCTTTGGCTCAGACGTCTTCACTAAGCTGAATTCATTTATCCAGAAGAAAGGGTTCCACTTTTTTGATCTCTCGTCAGTATCGCAATCATCATGTTAAAAATGGCACCTAAACCCAAAACTGACCCCTCGTCCCCCATTTGCTTGAGTTCTTGATATAATTTTATGAGTCTCGAATATATTCCGAGATCTAGGGCTGCGGAAGCGATGAATACCATCGGAAAACTTGTTATGCTCAGTAGAAGAATTAGTAGTAGAAGACTTAGTGTTTATACTTGTGCTAACCGAGCTTAGTTTGATTTACTGAACCTCATTTGTCCAGTTTCTTAGGGTTGTCATTTGAGCTGTGATTACCGAAATGATTACTGAAACGTATTAATAAATATCTGAGAACCTAATCATTTTTTTTTTAGTTGGTTGTTTTGCTTACTACTATTTACTAATAACTTAGTAGCAACAGTTTTTCTGACTGTTGACTTGAAGTTTTCTATTCAAATCCACACAGGACTTTGTTTAATACAAATAAAGTTTTATTATAAATACATTCAGGAAAATGGTATATTTGTTTCTTCCGGATTATTTCGTTTCAAAGCAGCAGATTTTTTTTTTTTTTTTTAGTACAATTAAGAATCCGAGATCCAAGGGTGCGTCATGGCACATCCACTAAACAGAAAAGCAGGTGTCATAAAAGGGAAAGGGACGTATGAAGACGTTATAAAAGGCAACTTTTACCGCTGGCCAAACCATATTGAATAGTGCTGCAAAGCCTAACGTCAATTGTTGGGTGAAACATTCAAATAAAGATGAAACGCGGATGCGTAGACACGTTTTTTTGGAACATTGGTGAATTGTTTTGGCGTAAAATATTTGTCGTAGATCCTACATATCCACTATAACGTTTTAAAGTCGAAATAATACTAGGAATATTGACAAGCAGTTGTTAGTTACAACTAGAAACCACGTTTCACGGTACTTTGAATTTCGCACCTTGCTTTTTACGTCATTACCGCGCAGCCCTATGTTGTATAACTTAAAAACCGTATTCCGTGACTTTTTTTGAAATTTCGGGATTTTTTTTTGAAGAAAAATCGGAATTTTATTTTTGAGCGGGTGGCAACGCTGCATGTGTAATAGGAAAAAGTGACACCATCAGTGCCATCGTAGGGTTACCTAGTTTTTGCATGGATATCAACAACTTGCAGTCCTCCGTTCTTCTTCTTTAGGTACATATCAGTTTTTTTCAGTCTTGGGGGTTCTTTTCCTTGCCAAATAAACCCGTAAATGATTTTTTCCAAGTTTTAAAAGATCGCTTTTGAAGGTGCTGAAATATTCGACAGATACCGAACACAGGCAAGCTGTATATATTTACAAACAACAAAAGTACGAAGAACAAAAGGGAAATCTTTTTGTAAGACAGTGGAGATAATTTGAATGAATATTTCGGCCCTATGTCCAAGGGCCGTCCTCAGCAAGACAAAAATATATAAAAGAAAAAAGACTCACAACAACATGCGACCAATAAAACCAAAAAAGTGGAAATTCTTTCAAAACAATCCTAGCATCATTACTTCAGCGAAGTTCAACCAGGACTGATAAAAAGTAAGGTAAAACAAGACGATTCAATGAAATGAAAGAAAATAAATTAAAAACATGTTCTTATTGCTAATCCAGCCTTTTTGGCAGCTAACCTCAAAGGTCTTTTTGTAACTGGTTCTGTGTTAATGTCTATCGGTTTTTTAAAATATTTTGTAAGATCATTTTTAATTAAATTTGTGTATAGAGTATCCTATACTTTTTGGAAATGGGTATCCTATGATATTTATTAATAATGTAATTAACTGTAGACTGAAAAGACATTCCCGTAAAATTAATGATAGCTTACCAAGTGAGATGTCTGACAAGCCCTTAAATATAATTTACCTCCCCTATATCCCAAAAATCACTACAAATCTTAAAAAAGTTTGCACAAAAAAATAATCTGCATGTAGTATTCACAAATAATTTTAGAATCATAAATTTTCTAAATTCTGGTAAAGATAAAACCCCAGTTACTCGCCAAAGAGGGGTCTATCAAATACCATGCGATTGTGGCAAATATTATATAGGTAGAACACACCAGAATTTAGAAAAGCGCATACAACAGCATAAAGATGATATTGTCAAAGCTTTAAATTCTAATATTTCCACTGTTTCATCTGATTCTGCATTAGGCAGCCATATTTTTGAAAATCCTAACCACAATATACTTTTTGATGAATCTGCCCTTATTAGCAATGACCTAGGCATAAAACAGGTAGTACGAGAAGCAATTGAAATCAGACTTAAGATTAATAATAATATTTCCTTAAATAGGGACTTGGGGGAATATACACTAAATGCTCTATACACAAATTTAATTAAAAACGATCTTACAAAATATTTTAAAAAACCGATAGACATTAACACAGAACCAGTTACAAAAAGACCTTTGAGGTTAGCTGCCAAAAAGGCTGGATTAGCAATAAGAACATGTTTTTAATTTATTTTCTTTCATTTCATTGAATCGTCTTGTTTTACCTTACTTTTTATCAGTCCTGGTTGAACTTCGCTGAAGTAATGATGCTAGGATTGTTTTGAAAGAATTTCCACTTTTTTGGTTTTATTGGCCGCATGTTGTTGTGAGTCTTTTTTCTTTTATATATTTTTGTCTTGCTGAGGACGGCCCTTGGACATAGGGCCGAAATATTCATTCAAATTATCTCCACTGTCTTACAAAAAGATTTCCCTTTTGTTCTTCGTACTTTTGTTGTTTGTGATGGAAAGGCAGTGTGGTCTTCGTCGCTATATATTTACATATTGCGCCCTTTGGAATATGCCTCCGGCGTGCCTCCGGAGGCATGCCTCCGGCGTGCCTCCGTGCCTCATGCCTCCAGGTGTCCCTCAAAATGCCCAGTTGTTACCCCTCGATGCTTATAAGAACCATGTATGCTCAAATATTAAGTTTTTACTATATACGTGTAGCACTTACGTAATTTACGTACTATACTAGCTTACCTATCGCGCGTTGGCGCAATGTCAAACGTATGGAAGTTCAAGGAAACCCCACCCGTCCCTGGTGGAAAACTCCCCCCCAATGAAAATCACCCCTGCATATTAATAATAATTGCATTTTTCAGTTTAAAAGTATTTGAAAAAAATTCCCTTGCAGGTGAATCTCTGCAGAAATACCCCCCCCCCCCTTCTCGAAAATTTCACTTCATTGAGGGACGGGCAACACGATAATGCACTGAATCGATAAACAGGAAGATCGAATTTTTTTTTCAAACGTCATGCTTTCCACGGTAGAGTAGTTTTTCTAACGTCATATGTTCCACAGTAGAGTTAATCCCCCCCCCCCCCCAACTACATAGAGTTGTTCTTTGCCCTTAATTAAATAAATTACCTTTTCTGGCAAAAATCTGGCAAATTTTCTCATGCTCATAGCTTTTGATGGGTATCAATAAACTTAAAAATCCCTCCTGCATATTAATAAAAATTGTATTTTTCAGTTTAAGTGTATTTGAAAATTTCCCTTGCAGGTGAATCTTTCCGCATAAATACCCCCCCCCCTCTTGAAAATTTCACTTCATTGGGGAATGGGCAACACGATAATGCACTAAATCGATTAACAGGAACATCGATTTTTTTTCCAAACGTCATGCTTTCCACAGTAGAGTTAATCCCCCCCCCCAACTGCATAAAGTTGCTCTTTGCCCTGGGTAGTATCATTAAACTTAAAAAATTATAAATTTGGAAAAAGTATACGATTTCATTTCTGTCATTTCTATTTTTATCAGAATTCCTTTATTTTAGTGTTTCGATTACTACTGGGCCGAGTCGCTACTTATTTTGGTCGTTACCACGAACTGTTTGGTATAGATTTTTCAAATCAAATCCACGTTATCCAGCTGCACAATGTAATATTTACGATTTCAAAACTTGTTAAGCAGCTTTATTCGCAATCAATGGCGTAATTTCGTTAAAATCCTGGGGGGGGGGCAAATTTGAAGCCAATTTTCCCAAATCCATTGAAAATGACAGTGAAAACTGAAAAATGAGTCATATCAAACCGTTCGTGGTAACGAACTGCAAGTAAGGAGCGACCCGGCTCAATAGTAACCGAAACTCAAAAAACGGAATTTTGATACCAATAGATACATCAAAAGAATCAGATTTTTATGCTGGTTTCATATATGCAAGTTCCATCAGGTTTAGTCTTACCCGTCAAAAGTAACGCGCCTGAGAGAATTTGGTTGATTTTCGAAAAAAGGGGGAAAGACCCCCTAAAAGTTATAGAACTTTAAAAAACCTGAGAAAATTTGCCTTATTTTCGAAAAAAAGAGGAAAAAACCCCTAATAGTCATAGAACTTTAATGAAAATCACACCATCAAATTCAGCGTATCAGAGAACCCTACTATAGAAGTTTCAAGTGTTTTTTTTGTTTGTTTTTTTCAGGGGTGATCCTATCGATCCAGTAGGCCTAGAATATCGTCAGAGGACATTAAAATTTCTAGTGCCCTTTTTAAGTGACCCAAAAAATTGGAGGGCAACTTGGCCCCCTCACGCGCTCATTTTTTTCCCGAAGTCCCCCAATTAATCATTTGGGTCGAAAATCTAATAAATACGTCTCTGAGGATGACTTAATCCTCACTGTTCCCGGGGGAAGGGCTGCAAGTTATGAACTTTGCCCATTGTTTACATATAGTATTGGTGATTGGGAAGTATACAGACGTTTTCCGGAGGGATTTTTTTCTGGTAGGAGGGGGTTACGTGGAATGATCCTTCCATGGAGGATGTTTCCATGGGGGAAGGGACATTTCTATGAAGGGAGCGCCGGATTTCCCAGCATTATTAAAAAACTGATCAGAAATTAAATAAAAAAACAAGTTTTTTCAACTGAAAGTAAGGAGCAACATTAAAACCTAAAACGAACAGAAATTATTACGTATACGAGGGGGTTCGCCCCCTAGTCAATACCTTGCTCTTTTTAGTACTTTCGCTAAAGTTTTTTTTAGTACTTTTAAAAGAGCTATCTTTTCTAATTAAACGGTCTTTGTGATTCAGTGGTTTGTGATCCGAACAAAATTTGAACTTTAGCTTAAAGAGCGAGCTATTGACTAGGGGGCGAACTCCCTAACATACGTAATAAAAATACACGAATATACAAGTTCGTAATGTAAGTTAATTCGTAAGTTATGTCAGAACAAAATTTCAAGAAAGCCTTTTAGCCAAAAAAAAAGTAAAATTAATATGCAAATTTTGTTTTAATTATTCATTTACGGTGAGCCAAAATCAAAGCTGTATTAATTCAAAAACGTTCATTTTTTTTTTTTTTTTTTTTTTTACTGTAAGTAAGGAACGACATTAAAACTTAAAACGAACAGAAATTATTCCGTATATGAAAGCGGCTGTCCCCTCCTCAACGCCTCGCTCTTTACGCTAAAATTGTATTCTGTCTCGCAACTTTATTTTTTAAAACAATAAAAAACTTTAGCGTAAAGACCGAGGCGTTGAGGAGGGGACAGCCCCTTTCATATACGGAATAATGTATGTTTGTTTTGCGTTTTAATATCGCTCCTTACTTTAAGTTAAAAAAAAAATTGTTTTCTTTTATTTTATTACCATAAAGGCAAAGATATACTAAAAAAAAACTGACCTGTTTATCTTGATACTTGAATTATATAGGCTTATCTTAATTCAAACAAGATTTTTTTGCAGCTGAGGGGAGGGGGGGCAAAACTGGATCTGTAGGGGGAAGTTGACCCCACCCACCCCCTGCCCCATAGAAAATTACGCCCCTGTTCACAATGGCACTGTTTTCGGTTGTTTCTTTTGGGGGGGGGGGGCAAAGAATGTTCCTTCCATTACTATCAAGTACATCTATGAATTTTCGTTCTGTTAACATAGTAGAAAATACGTTTTGTTTCTGACCAAGTTGCATTGATTTTTTTTTTTAACCTCCACGTGTAACATTTTAACTAACGAAGACCTCATGGTAAGAAAAACAATAAACGAGAATGGAATTATACTTTTTATCGTTCCTTCTAAACAAGCTGTCACGCGAGTCTTTTAAAAGGTAATTCTATAAAGTAAGGCTTTCGACCTTTTTATTGTTGTACATATAGATTATGTTGTTAAGTGTGAACTAGCTTGAGTTACGTCCTGGCAAAGATCCTGATTCGTCTGAAAGAAAAAATTGACATATAATAGTTCTTTGTTCTAGCCGAAAGTCACCGATTTTTGTAAATCACGTGCCACCGAGTGGTGCGTGCCAGTAGAAAGCTAATATTGAATTTGCTTGGGGCCCTAGGAATTCCCATGCTATTTGCTTGGGGCCATAGGAACCATGTTCTATAGAGGTCATAGGAGTCACTGAAATGTATCAAGTTGAATGAACTTTATCTAGGCCATCCCTTGGGGCACTTTTCACCCTTCAAAGAGATTTGCGTGCGCCCCTAGGAATTCCCATGCTATTCTACGGGCCCTCTACACCTTTTCAAAGAGAGTCAGAAATCCCTCACACAGTTTGACTTTTTTTTTTGAGGAGTGACAATTTCCAGACAACATTGGCATGCGTCTTAACGGGATTAAGAAAACAATGGATGGAAATGTGTGATTAAATATATTTTGACAAAAGAATTTTTTTTGGCAATTGGCATTTTTTTTCTGATACAGAAAAAGGGTTTAGCATTTGTGAATACTTCGATATGTACTGTATAATACACAAGTGATGTTTGGACAGTGTTGTCAATTTAAAATAGTTTAACGTTATACTATACAAAGAAGTTGATACTAAGAGGGTTTTAAAGGACAAGAAAACAATTGTAATAACACATAGATTTACTTCTTTGATGGTTTCCATATAATACACAAGTGGTGGGATGATGGCAAAAGGTTATCGTATAGTACTTATAGTGCTGTACGATGGGCCGAGCGGCTAATGAAGACGCCGTCTGAATGATTTGAAATAAAAATTTTAACAAGAAATTGATGAAAAGCGTTTTGGGGGAGATGGGTTGATTTTGTACTGTATAATACACAAGTGATGCTTGGACAGTGTTGTCAATTTAAAATAGTTTAACGTTATACTATACGAAGAAGTTGATACTAAGAGGGGTGTAGATGACAAGAAAAGAATTGTAATAACGGATAGCTTTACTTCTTCGATGTGTTCCATATAATACATAAGCGGTGGGGTGATGACAGAAGGATCTCTTAGAGTACTTATAGTGCTGTACGATTGGCCGAGCTGCTAGCGAAAACAAAACCCCGTCTGAATGAGTTGAAATAAAAAAATTTAACAAGAAATGGCTGTAAAGTGTTTTGGGGGAGATGGGTTGATTGTGTACTGTATAATACACAAGTGATGTTTGGACAGTTTTGTCAATTTAAAATAGTGTAACGTTATACTATACGAAGAAGTTGATACTAAGAGGGGTGTAGATGACAAGAAAAGAATTGTAATAACGGATAGCTTATAACGGATACTTCTTCGATGTGTTCCATATAATACATAAGTGGTGGGGTGATGGGAGCGGGTGTCTTAGAGTAATTATAGTGTGATAGTGGAGGGGGGAGTTGCTAGCGAAAAACCCATGTGAATGACTTGAAATAAAATTTTTAACAAGAAATGTCTGAAAAGTATTTTTGGGGGGATGGGGGGATGACAGAGTGGATGTCTTAGACTAGTTATAGTGATGTACTCTGGCATAAATTGCTTTCGAACACCCTGATGAATTAGTTGAAAATAAAGTTTTAACAAAAAATGTCTGAAAAGTATTTTTTGGGAATGGGGCGATGACAGAGTGGATGTCTTAGACTAGTTATAGTGCTGTACTCTGGCATGAATTGCTTTCGAAAACCCGGATGAATTAGTTGAAAAAAAGTTTGAACAATTTTTTTTTTGGACTTCGAAATTATTCAACTTTTTTTTTAAATCTCTAAATCATATCAGAAAAATAGAATGACACTCTTGATTTAAATTTTAAAATATATTCTTATGCATACCCATACTCCTATTGATGAGAACTGATGGTTCTAATTCAATATTTTTTTTTCATGAAAACAAACTATTTAAAAAAAAAATTTTTTTTTTGGACTTCGAAATTATTCAAATTTTTTTTTAAATCTCTAAATCATATCAGAAAAATAGAATGGCACTTTTGATATAAATTTTAAAATATATTCTTATGCATACCCATACTCCTATAGATGAGGACTGATGGTTCTAATTCAATATTTTTTTTCATGAAAGCAAACTATTTTTTTTTTAACTAAATTTTTTTTTGGACTTCGAAATTATTCAATTTTTTTTTACATCTCTAAATCACATCAGAAAAATATAATGACACTTTTGATTTAAATTTTAAAATATATTCTTGTGCATACCCATACTCCTATTGATGAGGACTGATGGTTCTAATTCAATATTTTTTTCATGAAAACAAACTACTTTTTTAACAATTTTTTTTTTGGACTTCAAAATTATTCAAATTTTTTTTTCTTACATCTCTAAATCATATCAGAAAAATAGAATGGCACTCTTGATTTAAATTTTTAAATATATTCTTGTGCATACCCATACTCCTAATGATGAGGACTGATGGTTCTAATTCAATATTTTTTTCATAAAAAAACAAACTTTTTTTTTGGACTTCGAAATTATTCAACTTTTTTTTTTTTTTTACGTATCTTAAAATGACAAAATATGCTTACGGCTCTAACAATTGTACTCTATGCTTGTTCAGAGACACGATGCGGCTTTCCCACTGATACTTTATGGCCGGTTATCGACACTACCTAGTTTATTGCATGTATTAAATCAGTATTTTTTACACAGTGGAACGATAAACACATAACTAATATCTCTAAAAAGTGAAGATGAAGCATTTTAAGAAAGTGTGTTTACATGAGTGTTATTGTAGCATTGAATGCTGAAAAGGAGAAGTATTTAAACTATGAAATAAGTACAAGTGGTAGCACTATCGGAAACGTATGCAAGTATTGTCATGACAGTAAGGAATTGAATTTCTTTGGAGTACCAAAAAAATTCAACTCTTATGATGGTGGATATGCGAGATTGAGATCTCCCGACATTATTGCGCTCAAAGACAATGCCATCATAAAAATAATAGTTGATAAAGAGGGGCATCTTATTGCTAGTGCTAGTGGTAACATATTACCCAGTGTTAAACCATATCGTCAGCTTTCGGGTATTAGCATTCAAATGACAAAAGACGAAAAGAAAGGCCTACTCTTCTACCAATATCATAAGCCATATCATGTCTACGTGCTGGAACTGTTACCTGTGTAAAAATAGTGTGATAATAGACAGTGAAATTGCTAGAAAAATAAAAAGGGCATTGGCAGAAAATATCACTAAGGAGCATAAAGATGGATCGATGAAAATCAAAGTACCAGCAAACGTTACCGCCATTAATCAAACAGTCAATGAATGAAAGAATACCAAAGACGAACAGCATACTGAGCCTGTCGATGACACACCTATAAAAATTGTATATGAGTCAAAATGGAATAATGATTATTCTACTGATTACGAACTACGAGAAGACAATAGCTATAATATCAAGAGAGAACATGGTAAACCATTTTATGGAACAGATTCAAAATGTCCAAAGTTGTTCAATGATATTAATAATGTATAATAATATATATTTTTTGTATTAATATTCTCCATGACATTATTTCATTAAAAATATATTATGCATTACATTGTTATGTGTTCATTATTTTTAGAGTAAGCTAGCATATCGAACGTTTAGAATGTCTATTAAAACATCGGAGATGTAAGAAAAGGAGTTTACATATATCATATATCGGGCAGATAGGTCAACATAGAAAAAATCTAAGTAAAAGAAGGAATAAATTCTCTATCAACATTTATTGACAGAAACTTGGGTTACCATTGACAAAATCAAAGTATCAGAGTGAATAAATTCTTTATCAATGTCTTTTGACAGATACGTTTGATAACACTGACATAATTTAAGTATCAAATTGAACAAATTCTTTATTAACATTCTTTATCGATATCATATGTCGGATACCTCGGATAACATTGAAAAAATCTATCTATTAGAATGAATAAATTCTCTATCATCATCCGTTGTCGGATTTTTCATTATGAAAAAAATTGTAAGTAAGTAAGTAGCAAACTCTTTCTTGAATTCACCTCTTGGATACACAATACAGAAATAAAAAAAAAATGTAATTTCCAGACTTCTTTTGCATGCAACAGATACCGAGAGTTCTATGACTCCTCCCCGCAGTGAATTCTAAGGGTTTTATGACTCCTCCCCACACTGAATTCAGATGGTTTTAGGACTCATCCCCATGGCCATAACTCCATTCAACCTTGAGCGAAGGTATAAAAGTTTGAGTGAAGTATTTTTCTACTTAACAACTACATTAATAGCATCCAAGATGATAAAACTGTATGACACAGAATTTATCGGTTTGAAAAAATCATCTTGTGGTGTTATATTTGAATGTGCATTTTTATTATTGTCTATGGAACTCGAAGAAATTGACTGTTATTATTGGATAGTGAACTATAACATGTTTGAGTATGATAAAAGCTTGTGGAGTACTACATTACGTCATATAAACAGACTGGGATTCTACGATAGAGTGATTACGCCACTTAATAATACTGGTCAGGAACTGAGAAATGTTCAGGAGGAAGTCAGTGAAATTTGCAGCTTTTTCGGGGTTGAAGCACTCTACGTAAAGGGCAATGTACCTACAGCTAAAGTTTTAATTCAAAAGTGTGACCCTAGGATTCCACTTTTCAACCTAGAAGAGTTTAAGTGTCCTAAATTTGAAGGGGGTTATCACCGTCCTAAAGACGAGGTTAGTGTGTGTGTGTGTGTGTGTGTGTGTGTGTGTGTGTGTGTGTGTGTGTGTGTGTGTGTGTGTGTGTGTGTGTGTGTGTGTGTGTGTGTGTGTGTGTGTGTGTGTGTGTGTGTGTGTGTGTGTGTGTGTGTGTGTGTGTGTGTGTGTGTGTGTGTGTGTGTGTGTGTGTGTGTGTGTGTGTGTGTGTGTGTGTGTGTGTGTGTGTGTGTGTGTGTGTGTGTGTGTGTGTGTGTGTGTGTGTGTGTGTGTGTGTGTGTGTGTGTGTGTGTGTTCTGTGTGTGTGTCTCTCTCTCTGTGTCTGTCTCTCTCTGTTTCTGTGTGTGTGTGTGTGTCTGTGTGTGTGTGTGTGTGTGTATCTGACTCTCTCTGTGTTTGTCACTGAGTTTGTCTGTTTGATTGTTTTTCGGTCTGTGTATGTTTGTCTGTCTGTAAGTCTGTTTCTGTGTGTGTGTGTGTGTGTGTGTGTGTTTGTGTGTGTGTGTGTGTGTGTGTGTGTGTGTGTGTGTGTGTGTGTGTGTGTGTGTGTGTGTGTGTGTGTGTGTGTGTGTGTGTGTGTGTGTGTGTGTGTGTGTGTGTGTGTGTGTGTGTGTGTGTGTGTGTGTGTGTGTGTGTGTGTGTGTGTGTGTGTGTGTGTGTGTGTGTGTGTGTGTGTGTGTGTGTGTGTGTGTGTGTGTGTGTGTGTGTGTGTGTGTGTGTGTGTGTGTGTGTGTGTGTGTGTGTGTGTGTGTGTGTGTGTGTGTGTGTGTGTGTGTGTGTGTGTGTGTGTGTGTGTGTGTGTGTGTGTGTGTGTGTGTGTGTGTGTGTGTGTGTGTGTGTGTGTGTGTGTGTGTGTGTGTGTGTGTGTGTGTGTGTGTGTGTGTGTGTGTGTGTGTGTGTGTGTGTGTGTGTGTGTGTGTGTGTGTGTGTGTGTGTGTGTGTGTGTGTGTGTGTGTGTGTGTGTGTGTGTGTGTGTGTGTGTGTGTGTGTGTGTGTGTGTGTGTGTGTGTGTGTGTGTGTGTGTGTGTGTGTGTGTGTGTGTGTGTGTGTGTGTGTGTGTGTGTGTGTGTGTGTGTGTGTGTGTGTGTGTGTGTGTGTGTGTGTGTGTGTGTGTGTGTGTGTGTGTGTGTGTGTGTGTGTGTGTGTGTGTGTGTGTGTGTGTGTGTGTCTGTGTGTGTGTGTCTGTGTGTGTGTGTGTCGTGTGTGTCGTGTGTCGTGTGTGTCTGTGTGTCTGTGTGTCGTGTGTGTCTGTGTGTCGTGTGTGTCTGTGTGTCTGTGTGTCGTGTGTGTCGTGTGTGTCTGTGTGTGTGTGTGTGTGTCTGTGTGTGTGTGTGTGTGTGTGCAAGCTAGAGCAATTAAACTAGCTAATATCGATAACCGGACAATTCTTTTCTTTTTTTTCTCTCTCTTTTTATCACAAACAATTTTCAATGTGTCAAATGCAGAGCAATTTCTTCATAAATTCCACTATTTAACTAATTTAATAAAGAGTTTATTACTTACTTGCGATTTTATCATGATTTCTTGAATTAAATATCTGTATTGTGTCCAGGAAGCGAATTCAAGAAAGCGATTGTTACTTACTTACAATTTCTTCATAATTTAATGAAATGAATAGAACTATTCTAAAGAATAAAGACTGGTTAAGCTTAAAGATATTTATTGCTTAAACGTATTTTTCAGATTTTTTGAGAAGAAAAAAACAACACATGTTTACATAAAAATAGTACTTAGAGTTCACTCTTAAACATCCAGAAACGATGTTCCCATGATATAGAATAGTTTTTACCATGTCTTATGGATTTATCACGATCAGGTATGTCCTTAGGTATCCACTGCGCGAAGAACCTAACCTCGTCTTCAGGACGGTGATAACCCCCTTCAAATTTAGGACATTTAAACTCTTCTAGATTGAACAGTGGAATCCTAGGATCACACTTTTGAATTAAAACTTTATCTGTAGGTACATTGCCCTTTACGTAGAGTGCTTCAACCCCGAAAAAGCTGCAAATTTCACTGACTTCCTCCTGAACATTTCTCAGTTTCTGACCAGTATTATTAAGCAGCGTAATCACTCTATCGTAGAATCCCAGTCTGTTTATATGACGTAATGTAGTACTCTACAAGCTTTTATCATACTCAAACATATTATAGTTCATTATCCAATGATAACAGTCAATTTCTTCGATTTCCATAGACAATAATAAAAATGCACATTTAAATATAACACCACAAGATGATTTTTCAAGCCGATAAATTCTGTGTCATACAATCCTATCATCTTGGAAGCTATTAATGTAGTTTTTAAGTAGAAAAATACTTCATCAAACTCTTATACCTTCGCTCAAGGTTGAATGGAGTTATGGCTATGGGGATGAGTCCTAAAACCATCTTCATTGTGGGGAGGAGTCATAAAACCCTTAGAATTCACTGCGGGGAGGAGTCATAGAACTCTCGGTATCTATTGCATGCAAATCAAATCTGTAAATTACATTTTTTTTTATAATTTCCGTATTGTGTATCCAAGAGGTGAATTCAAGAAAGAGTTCGCTACTTACTTACTTACAATTTTTTCATAATGAGAAATCCGACAACGGATGATGATAGAGAATTTATTCATTCTAATAGATAGATTTTTTCAATGTTATCCGAGGTATCCGACTTATGATATCGATAAAGAATGTTAATAAAGAATTTGTTCGATTTGATACTTAAATTATGTCAGTGTTATCAAACGTATCTGTCAAAAGACATTGATAAAGAATTTATTCACTCTGATACTTTGATTTTGTCAATTGTAACCCAAGTATCTGTCAATAGATGTTGATAGAGAATTTATTCATTCTTATACTTAGATTTTGTCTATGTTGACCTATCTGTCCGATATATGATATATGTAAATTCCTTTTCTTACATCTCCGATGTTTTAATAGACATTCTAAACGTTCGATATGCTAGCTTACTCTAAAAATAATGAACACATAACAATGTAATGCATAATATATTTTTAATGAAATAATGTCATGTAGAATATTAATGCAAAAAATATATATTATTATACATTATTGATATCATTGAACAACTTTGGATATTTTGAATCTGTTTCATAAGATACTTCACCATGTTCTCTCTTGATACTATAGCTATTGTCTTCCCGTAGTTCGTAATCAGTAGAATAATCATTATTCCATTTTGACTCATACACAATTTTTATTGGTGTGTCATCGACAGGCTCAATATGCTTTTCATCTTTGGTATTATTTGATTCATTGACTGTTTGATCAATGGCGGTAACGTTTGCTGGTACTTTGCTTTTCATCGATTCATCTTTATATTCCTTAGTGATATTTTCTGCCAATGTCCTTTTTATTTTTCTAGCAATTTCAATGTCTATTATCACACTATTTTTACACAGGTAACAGTTCCGGGACGTAGACATGATATGGTTTATGATATTAGTAGAAGAGTAGGCATTTCTTTTCGTCTTTGCTTTCATTTGAATGCTAATACCCGAAAGCTAACGATAGGGTTTAACACAGGGTAACATGTTACCATTAGCAACAGCAAGAAAATGTCTATCTTTACCGACATTTATTTTTATGCTGACATTTTATTTCAGTACAATCATCTCCGTAAACCTCAATCTTGCATATATATCATCACAAGAGTTTTATTTGTTGGTACTTCAAAGAAGCTTGATTCTTTACTGTCATGACAATGCACGCATACGTTTCCGATAGTGCTACCACT
Organism: Artemia sp. Qi Xiang Cuo; assembly: GCF_049724085.1. Lineage (NCBI taxonomy): Eukaryota > Metazoa > Arthropoda > Branchiopoda > Anostraca > Artemiidae > Artemia > Artemia sp. Qi Xiang Cuo. The sequence continues at coordinate 37,958,625 of NC_142803.1, read as the reverse complement.
TGTACTTATTTCATAGTTTAAATACTTCTCCTTGTCAGCATTCAATGCTACAATAACACTATCATGTGAACACACTTTCTTAAAATGCTTCATCTTCACTTTTTAGAGATATTAGTTATGTGTATCGTTCCACTGTGTAAAAAATACTGATTTAATACATGCAATAAACTAGGTAGTGTCGATAACCGGTCATAGAGTAACAGTGGGAAAGCTGCATCGTGTCTCTGAACAAGCATAGAGTACAATTGTTAGAGCCGTAAGCATAGTTTGTCATTTTAAGATACGTAAAAAAAAAATAAATAAAGTTGATTAATTTTGAAATCAAAAAAAAATAGTTTGTTTTTTATGAAAACAATTTTGATTTAGGACCATCAGTCCTCATCATTAGGAGTATGGGTATGCACAAGATTATATTTAAAAATTTAAATCAAGAGTGTCATTTTATTTTTCTGATATGATTTAGAGATGTAAGAAAAAAAAGTTGAATAATTTCTAAGTTCAAAAAAAAGAATGTTAAAAAATAGTTTGTTTTCATGAAAAAAATATTGAATTAGAACCATCAGTCCTCATCAATAGGATTATGGGTATGCACAAGAATATATTTTAAAATTTAAATCAAAAGTGTCATTATATTTTTCTGATATGATTTAGAGATGTAAAAAAAAGTTGAATAATTTCTAAGTCAAAAAAAAATTTAGTTAAAAAAAAATAGTTTGCTTTCATGAAAAAAAATATTGAATTAGAACCATCAGTCCTCATCAATAGGAGTATGGGTATGCACAAGAATATATTTTAAAATTTAAATCAAGAGTGTCATTCTATTTTTCTGATATGATTTAGAGATTTAAAAAAAAGTTAAATAATTTCGAAGTCCAAAAAAAAAATTGTTAAAAAAATAGTTTGTTTTCATGAAGAAAAAATATTGAATTAGAACCATTAGTCCTCATCAATAGGAGTATGGGTATGCACAAGAATATATTTTAAAATTTAAATCAAAAGTGTCATTCTATTTTTCTGATATGATTTAGAGATTTAAAAAAAAAGTTGAATAATTTTGAAGTCCAAAAAAAAATTGTTAAAACTTTATTTTCAATTAATTAATCCGGGTTTCGAAAAGCAATTCATGCCAGAGTAAAGCACTATAACTAATCTAAGACATCCACTCTATCATCGCCCCATCCCCCGAAAAAAAACTTTTAAGAAATATCTTGTTAAAACTTTACTTTCAACAAATTCATCCGGGGTTTCAAAAGCAATTTATGCCAGAGTACAGCACTATAACTAGTCTAAGACATCCACTCTGTCATCGCCCCATCCCCCAAAAAATACTTTTCAGACATTTCTTGTTAAAAATTTTATTTCAAGTCATTCACATGGGTTTTTCGCTAGCAACTCCCCCCTCCACAATCATACTATCAGTCCTCTAAGACACCCCGCTCCCATCACCCCACCACTTATGTATTATATGGAACACATCGAAGAAGTAGAGCTATCCGTTATTACAATTCTTTTCTTGTCATCTACACCCCTCTTAGTATCAACTTCTTCGTATAGTATAACATTAAACTATTTTAAATTGACAACACTGTCCAAACATCACTTGTGTATTATACAGTACACAATCAACCCATCTCCCCTAAAACACTTTTCAGTCATTTCTTGTTAAAATTGTTTATTTCAACTCATTCAGACGGGGTTTTCGCTAGCAACTCCCCCCTCCACTATCACACTAAAAGTACTCTAAGAGATCCTTCTGCCATCACCCCACTACTTATGTATTATATGGAATACATCGAAGAAGTAAAGCTATCCGTTATTACAATTCTTTTCTTGTCATCTAAACCCCTCTTAGTATCAACTTCTTCGTATAGTATAACGTTAAACTATTTTAAATTGACAACACTGTCCAAACATCACTTGTGTATTATACAGTACACAATCATCCCATCTCCCCCAAAACACTTCAGCCATTTCTTGTTAAAATGTTCTATTTCAACACATTCAGACTGGGTTTTAGCTAGCAGCCCAGCCCATCGTACAGCACTATAAGTACTCTAAGAGATCCTTTTGCCATCACTCCACCGCTTGTGTATTATATGGAACATATCAAAGAAGTACATCAATCCGTTATTACAATTATTTTCTTGTCATCTACACTCCTTAGTATCAACTTCTTCGTATAGTATAACGTTAAACTATTTTAAATTGACAACACTGTCCAAACATAATTTTTGTATTATACAGTACACATTCAACCCATCTCCCCCAAAACACTTTTCAGCCATTGTTAAATTTTTTTATTTCAACTCATTCAGACGGCGTTTTCATTAGCCGCTCGGCCCATCGTACAGCACTATAATTACTATAAGAGATCCTTCTGCCATCACCCCACCGCTTATGTATTATATGGAACACATCGAAGAAGTACAGCAATCCGTTATTACAATTCTTTTCTTGTCATCGACACCCCTCTTAGTAGCAACTTCTTCGTATAGTATAACGTTAAACTATTTTAAATTGACAACACTGTCCAAACATCACTTGTGTATTATACAGTACACAATCAACCCATTTCCCCCAAAACACTTCAGCCATTTCTTGTTAAAATTTTTTATTTCAACTCATTCAGATGGGGTTTTCGCTAGCAGTTCGGCCCATCGTACAGCACTATAAGTACTCTAAGAGATCCTTCTGCCATCACCCCACCACTTATGTACTATATGGAACACATCGAAGAAGTAAAGCTATCCGTTATTACAATTCTTTTCTTGTCATCTACACCTCTCTTAGTATCAACTTTTTAGTATACTATAACGTTGGACCCTATTTTAAACTGAGAACACTGTCCAAACATCACTTGTGTATTATACAGTACACAATCAACCCATCTCCCCCAAAACACTTTTCAGCCATTTCTTGTTAAAATTTTTTATTTCGACTCATCCACACGGGGTTTTCGTTAGCAGCTCGGCCCATCGTACAGCACTATAAGTACTCTTAAGAGATCCTTCTGCCATCACCCCACCACTTATGTATTATATGGAACATATCGAAGAAGTAAAGCTATCCGTTATTACAATTCTTTTCTTGTCATCTACACCCCTCTTAGTATCAACTTCTTCGTATAGTATAACGTTAAACTATTTTAAATTGACAACACTGTCCAAACATCACTTGTGTATTATACAGTACATATCTAAGTATTCACAAATGCTAAACCCTTTTTCTTTATCAGAAAAATAAATGCCAATTGCCAAAAAAAATTATTTTGTCAAGGTATATTGAATCACACATTTCCATCCATTGTTTTCTTAATCCCGATAAGACGCATGCCAATGTTGTCTGGAAATTGTTACTTAAAAAAAAAAGTCAAACTGTGTGAGGGAGTTCTGACTCTCTTTGAAAAGGTGTAGAGGGCCCGTAGAATAGCATGGGAATTCCTAGGGGCGCACGCAAATCTCTTTGAAGGGTGAAAAGTGCCCCAAGGGATGGCCTAGATAAAGTTCATTCAACTTGATACATTTCAGTGACGCCTATGACCTCTATAGAACGTGGTTCCTATGGCCCCAAGCAAATAGCATGGGAATTCCTAGGGTCCCAAGCAAATTCAATATTAGCATTCTACTCGTGCCAATCATGTTGGGGAATGTGCCAATCGTGGCGGAACTGTGCGGCACATGCGGCACTTAAATGTACACCGGGTCGTGCAAAGTAGGCAACCCCGCAGTTCTAGTACTGGAAATTTGCTTAATAGCATTTTTAACGATACTCTTGCATTATATGGGCCTTTACAAGGAAACCAGTCATGAAAAACCCGTTTTTGACGGGTTAACCGCTATAGAGTAATACAATGATAGCGTGGTTTTCATTGCGTATACGACATTTAAACTGTTGTTTTTTGGGGTTTAGGGGGGGGGGTACCTAGTTTAGGTTACGTATTTAATGTATGCTATACCCGCCCCCCCCCCCCCATGTGCAAATATATAGCTCAAATTTGTTTATATATTCATCTTAATTTATTTCATTAGCATTAACCAAAATTGACTTTTTAGAAAGGCCCATATAATGCAAGAGTACCTTTTTAACTTAATATTGTAGCCTATATTCATTTTTTTTTACTTTGTATTAAAAAACAAACAAAACAACAAGAAACAAAGGCCAAAGAGTTAGGTCTGTTATATTGCCATGAAAATCAAAAGGATTTTTTTGTTTGTGTTTTTGACTCTCAGCGTTGGTAACTAATTCTACTTGTGTTATTGTTTTATCTCGTAACTCCATCATGAATTAACTGCTGTACACATGGGACCGTTCGTTTTTTTTCTGTAAATATCCTTTGCCTAAGAACAATTGGTGAAAATAATACTTTGTTGAAAAATATAAAAATAATTTTGTTTTCAAGTATTACCAATGCCAATTACCAATTGCCAATTACCAAGTATTACCAATATTAGTAATTACCAATGAATTTACCAGAACTGATACTTATTTGTAATAAAAATTGAAAAATGCACAGAATCTATCTTGATTCAGTGCCGATGAACCGGAGATGAAATTAACAATTCCTGCGTATATCGTTCTTTTTCTTCAGTATACCGAGTATTTCCTTAATCTATTCCTATGAAAGATCTAAAGCCGAACTGGCCAGCCATGACAAAAACAAAAAGAGAGAGAAATCTCACGATGGAGAAAACAAATGGGACTATGACCAGTGGAAGGAAAAGACACAACCAGATCTAAGCGGATATTTCGCCTGTATGAAACAAGGCGACTTCAACGTTAAGAAAACAAAGATGAAAACTAAACCTAAACTCAAATAAAATCCAAAACCAAGAAAAAAAAATATACTATCGTATATTAAATATACAAATACAATTATATACATACAATTGTCGCTACTGTGACTGGGCTTGACAGAAGCTAAATAGTTTTTTTTAGCGTTGAAGACGCCTTATTTCATTCCACGGTCGATTTGGTTTTGTCTTTTCCTTCTAATGGCCGGAGTCCTGTTTGCTTTCTTCATCGTGAGATTTCTCTCTCTTTTTGTTTTAATCTATTCGCATTTATTCATGCTGGGAATTGTAGGCGTAGCAATATAAACGGACAAAGAGGATTTAAATATAAATCGAATCTTTTCCGGTGACGCTAAATTATGTCTAAAACTTAAAATAGAGCTTGAACCTCATTATGAAAAAATAATCTCACAAAAAAAATACGAGTATGATCTTTTCTCAGGACAAGTTTTGATCCCAGATTTATCGTTTTTTGAGCTTAACTGAGCTTTAGTAACTAATTTAAAGGGTTGGTTTCTAATATTCCTTATAGTAATTGAGTTTCTTTGTATCATTGTAAAAAAATGGCAATTTTGGTGCAAATATTTCCACGATAGGTTGTTATGCTCAAAATTGTCTTTTAGGTATAGAAATCTTTACCATTTTGGAGGGAGAAAGGGGGGGGGCTGTGCTTGGTATTTGACAACGATATCTTTTGTCAAAATCATGTTCTTAGACTCAAAAGTCTTATATTTCATTACAGCTTTAACGTAAAGAAAGGAATATTTAAATTACCCTTTTTGCAGAAATTGTTACTAAGATTTTACTTTAGTTCAAATACTTTCTATTATTCCTAATCCGTTCAATAATTGTAATACTTTCAGCTTTCTTTTTCAGATCGCTATTGTTTTCAGCAAAAAGTCAAATTACGTACTGCCATCTATTTTTATTTACCTTTAATGTTTATTCATGGCATACTATCGTCTTAAAAGCTATTAGATTTGTATAGGCTACTTTTCATATGTTACTGAAGGAAGGAAATTTAGTACTTCAGTAGCCCCCCCCCCAAAAAAATGCTGCACTGAAAAGAGAAGCTTTATTTGTGAGCCCTCAATAAAATGTACTGAACTCGAACGATTAAAGCAACTTCTGAAAACCTCTCTCAAAATAAAGTATAAAAAAGATATACAGAACTTTCTTAGGTTTTGACAGTTTTAGCCTTAAATTACGTCTATTTATGTGGATATGTGTACTACATATCGTATGGATTATTCTAACTATAAATATGAGCATGAAATAAAGAAAGACTACACCAGTTTTTTTTCTGTTTTATCTTTGCGGTGCAACTGAGATTTATTTAAAAAAAAGGAAACAGATGAATAAATGAAAGCAGGTGAAGAGTGTAATATTCCAGTACATAAACATATTTCCAATGCTACTTATAAAGTATGAAGCAGACACGAACATTGAGGATTATCTTGGTCCAGGCTTCGTGTATTTTTTGGATTCTGCATAATTACTTCCAACTTTCATATAAGAGGGTTTTTTATAAATCTACTTAGCTATAGTTAGTGGAGAAGAATGTTATCTAACCAAGACGTCTAGAGGCAAAGCTTGCATCAATTTTTTTCCTGCTATCTTTTACAGATTGGTTTGGTCATTGAAAATTGGAATGGGGGGGGGGGGTGATCAAAAATAGAAAATTCTAGTGTTCTTTTCAAGGAGCAACAGTGATTGTAGGGCAACCAAACCCCTCTCGTGCTCTTTTTGGTAACTGGGCTCACCTTTAGTTCCCGTGGCATCAGATCAAGGTTTAATTATGCCTGCAGAGAGACGTGATTCACGCAGTTCCATTTTGATAGGTGTGATTGGAGGCCCATGAGCCCTTAACTCTTGCTCCCATATGGCTGCATTTACTCCCGATGACATTAGATACACGTTTTTACTGCCCTTTTCCTCAGACTACTGGAGAGGTCTTGCAGATATGCCTCCAGGTGGAATTGAAATATCTCTGAGCCTCTCAGATCAAATGGAGCTGCTAGTCTTCAAAAGCTTACAATCAGCCCAGCGCATTTTGATTTATTGGACATGGGAATATTTTCAGTCAGCCCAGACCCGAAGGAAAAACCGGTCTTGGAATCTTGGATCAAAAGAAGCTACTTGACATATAACAGTTTTGATTAGCCAAGACTAGAAGGATTGACCAGAATTAAAGTTTTAGAAATAGTGAAATTTAATTTGGTCTTTCATACCCAGGCCAAAACACATTCCTGGAATGTTTCTGACATTTGAAAAAAATTGTTTGCATGGCTTGAAGCTTACTGAGCATTTACCCTGGACCAAGGAGACCTTAAATGACATTCGAGTTTTAAAAGGGTTCAATGGGGCGGTGACCGTACTCTTATTTGTGTCGATTTATTGTTCCTTTTAAGTTCCAATTGATTATTCATTTTAATTTGTTGTAATCTTTACTCATTCGGTCGTATAAATATCTGTTTGTTTTAAGTTTAAGTGATTTTATGACTTTGTTTCTTCTCGTTCTTGGTCTTTATATCATACTCGTACTTTACTTTTCGTCGACACTTTTTTTTTAACTTATTACTATACAAAAAGGACTCAAAAAACTTTCAAGGGATTTGAATGATTTTACTGAAGTGATACTGTAGTTTACTTCAAAAATTGTATATAATTCCTCTGTGACTAAATTGTGGGAACAGGTAGATTTATTTATCAAGATTTCGAGTTTCCCCTCCCTCAAAATTCCTTATTAGAACTACGAAATTAGTCAAATAAGGTTTGCTGTTAGGAAATAAAATTGGGAATTGCAAATGAGGAGTTGCTGTTAGGAAATAAAATTGATGTTTGTTCTACTTCTTCTGTGCTAAATAGTTTTGTTTTCTAGAATATGCTAAATAATACAGACGAAGTGCCTCAAGTTTTTGGCCATTTGTGGGTCAAAGAGCCTCAAAAACAAGTATGGAGGAAAGCATTTTTCTTGCTACAGAAGAATAAACTCCTTTTTTCGTACAAAGTTCAAACAGTTGCCAGGTTCTATAGAAGGAAAAGCAAGGAAACACTGATAAAGGTTGGTTGATTTCACACTCTGATCCTATCTACAAGGGTTTGACTTTTTTTGGCCAACCCTCTAGGGCAGTGGTTCTCAAACTTATTTAGACACTGGTACCTCTTCTCAGTTACCGGTACTAAGTAAACTATAGCTAAAATAGAAATAAATTGCCAGTCCTAGAGTTAAAAGGTGTTTTTTTGGCCGCCGCGTACCCTCTAAGAATTTTTGCGCACCTCCAAGGCACCTCCAGTTTGAGAACCACTGCTCTAGGGCCATATGAAAAGGAGGTTGTCCCCAAATTGGCTAGGAAGAGGTCGTTAGAAACGATTTAAGGGGAATTAGGACCTCTTGGGAAGGTGTAAAGAGGAAAGCTTTGAATAGACAGGGATGGAGGAGGAGCGGGTGTAGCTGTGTTGGCCTCAGCGTTTTGGTGATGTAGCGAGTTGTTAGTAGTAGTAGTAATAATTTCATAATTCGCCATGTCTTTTCTTTTTTTGGTTGACTCTAGTCTATTTCTCGAATGCTATCACGTATCACCGATGAAATTAGTGTCTCTTCTTATATTATTCTCCCAATTTCTTCGCCATCACGTTAACAATCGCGGAATTTTTCGAAAATTGTTTTACAGCTTCTGGATAGGGTCAACTATGGAATCTGTACCCTTTTCTCATTTTGTTTGAAGTTACCATCCCATAGCCCTCACTGCTCTGGTAATAAAATTGATATTCTTGAAAAGAAATTTCAAACAGAAAGTTTATAAAATTTAGAGATTTCATATGAAAGCGATTAAATGAATTGTAAAGGGCTTTGAGGAACTAATGTTATGTAGAATGTTTTTTTTTTTTGCTACAAAGAGGAGAATTTACTTTTAAGATCTAATTATTTTACGTAAATCATCTATTTTAAATTATTTTAAGTAAAGTACAGCGAAATTTTATAATAAAGAGTGTACTTATTTAATACAAAGCATTTTGCACATAAAGCAAGTAATATAAGATATTCAAAGACTATTATAGGAGGAATTCCTTGTGAAATTAACTTAAAACAAAGGAACAAACATAATTTTGCACAAAAAGGAAGTTATATAAGATATTCAAGGAATATTATAGGAGGAATTTCTTATGAAATTAGCTTTAAAAAAAGAATGAACATAATTTATTGAGATAGAGATAGCCAAATTCACTAGTGTAATTTCAGCGTCCTTGGATACATTTCCATTGTTTGATCTTTGAGCTTAACCGATTTAACTTCTGAATGACTCCCTTTTTATTACTAGCTTTGAACTTCAGCCAATGTTTCCAAAAAAAATAAACCTTAAATTTAACTCCAGAAGCCCACAAACACGTAATTTTGACACATATAATTTCCTTATGATAGCGCTGTAGATATGAAAAACAAAGGGTTCAGGTAGTGGGATGGGGCCCCGTCCCACTGCTCTTATATAAGGGTTGATAATCTATTGCCTATTTGGGCTTTTTTTTTCTTCCACGAATGAGAGCTGAGGGGTAACATCCATAGAACATAAACTAATCAAGAATGATTTCTCACCCAATTCTCGTTTTAGGAATATATAACTTCAAACTCTGTTTGTAAAAGATTACAATTAGCCTTAATAAGGGGGCAACAACCTCAACTTTTATTGGCAGTAATATCTGTTTTTTTTCTTTTTTATTTATTTATATGTGGCTGTTTCTGTTCGTTTCCGGTTTTAGTATTGCTCTTTGTGTTTTTTTTGAAAAACGATTCTAAGTGGTATTTAGAAATTTGCTATCTGTTCTCTTTTCATTGACATACTTTAATTGCGTGTGAATTATATTCTGTTTGTTAAAAAAACTAAAATACTGGGTTTTCAAGTCACGATAATCATAGGCAATGCTGAGCGATGTGGGCACAATGTATTTTTTTTTATTTTTTTTAAATTTATTTTGTAGGTCTGGATTCTTCGTATAGAAAGAGTTGTCGTAGAAAATTCGAAAGGGGCTCATCCGCTAGGAAAATGAAAGTGTCCTAGCGGACCCCCCCCCAATCATTTCCCCAAACATATCCAATCAAAATTTTGAGATAACATTTTTTTCAGCGTAGTTGAAAGGTCCAGTAATTATGTCTTTTAGGATGACAACCTTCCCCCCACTGCCCTCAGGACATGGGTTTTAAGTTATGCCCCGAATGTATAAAAGGTTTTTATGGAAAGGGTGGTAGTGTAAACTCCAGAAAGGGTTAATTGGATTGGAAATCAGAAGTTCTAGTACCCTTTTTCAGAGTCAAAATGATTGGAGGGCAACTAGCCCCTCACCCCCCCCCCCCTCACGTCCTATTTTCCCCAAATACATTCGATGGAAATTGTGAGAAAGCCATTTGTTCAAAAACAGTCCAAAGACCACATAACACGGCCTTTGGGGCCGACACAACCCTTCCCCCCAGAGTCTGGAGGCAAGGATTGTAAGCTATGCCCAAGGGGCATATAAAGTTTTTATGGAAGGGGTGGTTGTGTGACCTTTAAAGGAGGCTCATTTAATTAAAAATTCAAAGTTCTAGTTCACTTTTAAGAGTCGAAAGTAATGGAGGGCAACTAGCCCCCCTCCCTGATACCCTTTTCCCCCAAACGTATCCGATCAAAAGTAGGAGATAGCCATTTTGTTCACAATAGTCCAAAGAGCTTATAACAATGCCTTCAGAGTAGACACAACCCTCCAAAGCCTAGTGGCAATGGTTGTAAGTTATGCCCGGGGGCATATAAGAATTTTATGGAACAAGCGGTTGTATAAACTTCGGATCGGATGGGACTCATGTGATTATAAGTCGAAAGTTCTATTGCCCTTTTTAAGAGCCAAAAGTGAATGGAGGGTATCCAGCCCCTCCCCAACGAACCTCTCATTCCCTAATACACATCCGATCAAAATTTTTAAGGGAACAACTTTGTTCAGTATTGTTGAAAGGTCCAGTAATTATGTCTTTGGGAACCTCAGCCTTCCCACAGTCCTCAGGGCAAGGGCTGTAAGTTAAGCAATTCGTTCATTGTTTTCGTATAGTATGTGTTATTGAGAAAGGTGTGCATTTTTGAACATTACTTTCCAAAAAGACTAAGGGCATTCAGGTGAGTCTTTCAGAGAATGTTGAGAGGAGTGTTGAACGATGTCAAAACAGGTTATGTGTGTGGAGTTTTAAAAGGGTGTAACTCAGGAATGAATGGGTATATTAATTTGGAGCTTTCAGGAAATGATAAGGAAGATGATCAAAAAGGCAATTTTTGCATGCTACCACTACAACTACCACCACCACTACTGCTACCACTACTACTACTGCTACCACACTACTCCATCTATAATATTAAGGGGAAATTGGAACTAAATCAAAAGACGGTATGTGCATGTACATTTTTTAAAGAGCGTATCTCAAGAATTGATTTGGGTATTAAGTTGTGACTTTCAGGGAATGTTAAAAGGGGAATATCATCTGACCAAAAGGCAATATGTGCACGCTACTACTAATACTACTATCACTGCTACATTTGCTACTACTACTAGTACTTCAACCACTACTTCTCTTGCAACTACTAGTGAAGGCAATACGTTAATAGTTCTGCTGCTATTAGTACTACCGCCATTGCTAGTAATACTACTACTTGTATACCAATACTACTACTGTGACTACAATTACAACTATGCCTAGGGGTATGAAGGTGACACTTAAGGATTTTTGTTTGGGCGGGGGTGAACTTAATCACAACATTACATCTGTATGTAGGTTGTCCTAAGGTCGTAACAACAATATCTGAGGAACAGTTTGGTGTCTGAAGTTGAAACTAACAGAGCTTGTTTTGGGGGATGTTCAACTAACCAAAAGAAAATATTTGCATCCTAATGCTACTGGTTTTACTCATGCTACTTACTACTACTGCTACTGTTATTACTACTACTACTGCCACTAAAGCTAAGGCTACTACAATTAATTCTATTGCTATTAGTATTATTGCTGCTACTAAAATTAAGGGTATTAAGGTAAAAAATTTGGGATACGTTGAAACTGTATGGAACTAAACCGAAACACACAACGCCCGCAAGGATTGTTACGCGGGCGCATCAGAAATACTTTGGGGAAGTTTGATTTTAATAAGGTGAAGTTTTTAGCATGTACTTAGAGGGGTTTCGTAGAAACTAAAGATACTATACATATACTGCTGCTAATGGTGCTTCAACTATTGCTACTACGCAAGCTATGGGTGGTAAAGTAAAGCTTTTAAGGCATATTTTGGCAGATGTTGAACTAAATCAAAAAGCTCTAGTGCCCTGTTTAAGAGTCAAAAGAGTCAAAATTTTGAGACAGCCGTTGTTCTCGGCATAGTAGAATGGTCCAGTGCCTCTGTCTCTACGGATATGGGGTATGTCACCCCCCCCCCCACAATTATGCAATTTGCCCATAATGCATTAAAATTAAATGTTTTAAAACTAAACCAAAGGAACTGTGTGTATGGTTGCCAATAAGATACCTCAGCAATATATCGAGAACAACTAGGGGGTGTTTAGTTGAAACTTTCGGGGTTACTACAACTACTACTTCTGCTCTTACAATTTAAATAAATTAAAAGATTCTAAGTGTATCCAGGTTGTCAAAGAGCATAGATAGAATTTCTATTGGGAGTGATATTATGTTTTTTTCTGCTCACTTTGAAAAGGTGTAAAATTAAATTAACCAATACTATTTGTGTCAGGATCAAACCTCAATGAAAAAGTTTCTCCAACATACAAATAACAAGCCAAACTGGATTCTTATAGAAAAAACCAAAAAGCTATAAAATATTTTTTTTTTCCCTGAAAAGACTATGTCAATAGAAAACGAACAGAAATTAATTTAAATAACTTTACCCACAAAACAAGTTTTTCAAAGGAAAGTAAAGAGCTCCACTAAGCCAAAATTGAGCAAAAATAAAGTCAAATAATCTTCCAAGCGTAAAACTACCACAAATCACCAAACTACGGATTCTTATAGAAACAAAAAACCCGTAAGGATAGGAAATCTAACTTTTTTTTGTCGAAAATCAGCTTAAAAGTGAGTAAGATTTCTCTTTTTTTTTTTTTACAGAAGTGAATTTTGACAGTTAGTGGTTTAATTGTAATATTTTTTATTGTGTTATAATCTTTTACAACTATATTTTGATTAATTATATTATAATATTTTATTAAATTTTAGAATTATATATCTATGTATTCTTCAGACCTGAAAATAATTTGCACTTTACTTAAAAAAAAAAACAACAAAAAAAACGGGTATTGTCAGTTTAATATAAATATTCTGATATCTATTCCTTATAGTCTTAATACTTCTTTATTTGTTGAAGTCAAAAAAGCGAAAACATTTAAAATGTATTTTGTTTTCAGTAAAGTGCGAATTACTTTCTGGTCTTGAGGAGGTGTGGGGATTGTCAGCCCTAATCATGGTAATTGTTGCTATTTTGAGTTTGAATAGGTTATTTACTGTTATTTCTGTTCGTTTTGGGTTCAATTCATCTATTTATGGGGATTTTTGGTAGTTTTACGCTTGGAAAATAATTTGAATTTATTTCTCTCATTTTTGGCTTAACGAGGCCATGGGCATTGGCAGGGGGCAGGGGGAGGGGGGGGGTCATGACCCCCCTCTGGAAATTTGGGACCGTATAGTAATTATAAGGAAACCGAAAGGAAAAAAAGCAGAATACGGAAACAACGTGGAAGAATTGTTTGTTATCCCATTTTTGGGTGCCTGCCAATAGATTTTGACCCGTAATAAGAAAAAATATAAGTTCTAATTTGGGACTGAGGGACCCCTACCAAGTTTTCCACAAAAAAAATTTCTATATGATTTGGTTGGAGCAAAAAAAAAAAAAAAAAAAAAAACTTCATAGTGATGAATGGTAAGTAAATAACGATACTTTTCAATAACGAAAGTATAAGAGCCTAACTATTGATATCATTCAGTCAAAGAATCAGCTTTTTATGGTGATCTTAAATATGTATTTGCTTATTAGTAATTAGTATAGTTATTAGAACACAAGAAAGTTTGCATAATTGTAAAAACACAAGGAAAACAACTTAATAAGGGACGATTTCGGTAAAAATATGCCGTCAACTTTTAATTGCACTGCAAGAGTGCCCATGAGCTGATGTATGAAGCCACTATAATCAGAAATGTTTCCCCTAGACGGAATGCTATATTTATGTATTTTCCCCCTGAACGGATATGTTTTTTTGTGTTTTATTATCAACTTTTTTTCCATGAGTGATTGTTTTTATTTAGTTTTCACTTTGAAAAAATTTAATTTTTTACAGTTATGAAGTTTAAAGGTGTCAAATATACTGGCTTTTGGCATTCAAAATTAAATTAAAGATATTGAATTAAATATTCTTATTTGATTTTCTTAATCTTAATTTTGATGTTTTACTTTGAACAAACTTTACGTGGGAGGATTTTTTCTTGGGAGAAGGGACATTTCTATGAAGGGGGCGCCGGATTTCCCAGCATTATTTAAAAAACGATCAGAAATTAAATAAAAAGACTAGTTTTTTCAACTGAAAGTAAGGAGTAATATTAAAACTTAAAACGAACAGAAATTATTACGTATATGAGGGGGTTCGTCCCCTGGTCAATACCTCGCTCTTTACGCTATTTTTTTTTTTGTACTTTCAAAAGAGAAATCTAGTCTAATTAAACAGGCTTTGTGATTCAGGGATTTGTGATTCGAACAAAACTTGAACTTTAGCGTAATATTTGAACCCATAATGCACAAGTAACAAAACTCCTTCCCCCTAAAGAAATAAAAAAAATAAAACTCAAATAAAATTTTCAAATTTAGAAAGCCTTCTTTTCCACGGGGGGGGGGCACAGTATTTGGACAGTTTGAAGTCAGAAAACAATTCTTTCTAGGTATACAGCCACTAAAAAATTACATAACAATAGCGAGGTATTTGTAAATTTTGTTAAAAAAAAAAAAAAAAAAAAAAAAAAAAAAAAAAAAAAAAAAAAAAGTATAGGCCTAAAGTAAATGCAATGTTTTGTTTAAGTGTTTTTTTCCGAGTATTTTTTTTCAATGGCCGTTTTTCTAAGTATTAAATACTATTATTAGGTTTATGTTATTGACAAGGATTCTTATTTACTTACCATTCATTACTATGAAGTTTTTTTTTTTTTTTTTTTTTTTTTTTTGTTTGCTCCAACCAAATCATATAGAAAATTTGTTTGTGGAAAACTTGTTAGGGGTCACTCAGTCACAAATTAGAACTTATATTTTTCCTTATTATGGGTCAAAACCTATTGGCAGGCAGCCAATAATGGGACAACAAACATTTTTCCATGGTTTTTCCCTATTCTGCTTTTTTTTTCCTTTGGTTTCCTTATAATTACTATATAGTCCCAAATTTCCAGGTGGGGGCCATGCTCCCCCCCCAGCCGATGCCCATGGCCTCGTTAAGCCAAAAATGAGTAGAAATAAATTCAAATAATTTTCCAAGCGCAAAACTACCATAAATCACCATAAATAGATGAATTGAACCCACAACGAACAGAAATAACAATAAATAACCTACTCAAAATAGCAACAATTAGCATGAGTAGGGCTGACAACCGCCACACCTCCTCAAGACTAGAAAGTAATTTGCATTTTACTGAAAACATTATACATTTTAAATGTTTTCACTTTTTTGACTCTAACAAATAAAGAAGTTTTAAGACTATTAGGAATAGATATCAGAATATGTATACCAAACTGACAATACAGAGTTTTTTATTTTTTTAAGTATAGTGCATATAAATTTCTGGTCTAAAGAAGATATGGGTGTTGTCAGCCATACTCCTTTTACTTTTTGCACGTTTTGAGTTTGACTAGGATATCTATTGCAATTTCTGTTAGTTTTGGGTTTCATTTATTTGTTAATGGGGATTTGTGCTAGTTTTGCACTTGGAAGATAAGAAAAACAAACTCGTAGAATTTGACAACGCTTTCGCCTGTAAAAACTTAAACAATTTAGAATGTGTTGGGTCCCAAGGCCAGCTATCTTCTCAAATGATTAGCAAGATCTTCTCAGA
Source organism: Artemia sp. Qi Xiang Cuo (assembly GCF_049724085.1). Lineage (NCBI taxonomy): Eukaryota > Metazoa > Arthropoda > Branchiopoda > Anostraca > Artemiidae > Artemia > Artemia sp. Qi Xiang Cuo. The sequence goes on along the minus strand of NC_142803.1, from coordinate 37,942,734 downwards.
CTTTTTGGTACCATATGTTTTAGCTTAATTTTGATGATTGTTTGCCTAATTTTTTTTTCTTCTTCATTTTTTTTTTAAGTTGGCACCTGCTACTGCTAAAAACTGCAGAAGTTTATATGGAAGTTTTTCAACACAAATGGATTTTTGTTTTTTTTTCTAAGTTTTTAAGACATTTCTGGTGTGTGAATTCCTCTTTTTCCTTTTCCTTATCACTTTTCAACGAAGCTACTAAAGTTACTGACAAGAACTTCTTCAAATAAAAGTGGAGCTAACCCCTCTCAAGCCCTTTAAAAGGCCTAATTGTCATTTTTGCTTTACCGAAAACGGTTTTGTTTGTCGAAACAACAGCAACAACAACAACAAAAGAAAATCACGAAACTAATCAAGATTAGAAAAATAAAGAATACCTCTTAGAATAATTATATTCGTGACTTCAATTTAATTTACTTATTTTAATAAACACTGCGAAAACTTTTCCTTTTGGCTCTATTTTATTCCATATTATGTATTGAAAACTTGTGGTTGAATAAAACTTTCAAAATTAATTTTGTCGATTTTTTTAACCAATCTTTGTATCGTTCGTTGAAGCAACTTTTTGAATTGTCGGAACAATAAATGATTAAACAGTGTATTTTCTATGCAATTGAAAGGGTTGTGTTTAAAAGGAAGAAAGTATGGATAGAAATTTATTACATATCAGACTAATGAAACTAGATTGATTGTTTAAATTATGATGATGTTTATTCCACGGTTCGCGATAAAAATGCATGGTCCCCCTAGCCCAACAACGATCCTTGTAAATGTGTGCCCCTAAACTAAATCTGCTCTTGTACATTATGGTTCACTTGGCACAGATTATAAATTTAATTTGTTTGAATATATTAATCTTACAGCTTTGATTTTCAATCTGTTTACAAGAAAGAGTTGGTCAGTCCTTTCTCGCGCCCATTTAAATTTTTTGTCTTGTTTTCGAAATTCGTTTATTTTGTCTATTTTTTAAAATGTAATTTAATGGTCTAGGAAAGTTTTATAATGTAGTTTTTTTTCAAAAATTTTAATATCCAATCACATTTTTCTAGAGCCCATGGTTTTGGCTCACTGGTTTTTAAAAGTATTTTTTCTTGTTTGAAACACAAAATTTTCAGATAGAAAAATTTCTAGCTCAGTTCACTCGAAGACTGCGAGGGATTGAGAAAACCTGAAAACAATTTTTTGAAGCTAGAAAGCAAATTGAATTATAAAATATTCCCTAAACAGGAAATTTTTTTCTATCTTTTTTGAATCCAAAACAAATAACCTGAAATTTACCAAAAGTTACCTCAATTACACCGAGGAACGCTACAATTTTTTGTTCGCCCGACAACTATAATTGGTGGTTCTAATAGAATTTTCTATTGTGAATTCGGTAGACCTATTAAAATTTAAAAACTCCACAATTCAGTTGAAAAAAGTTTTTAAAACCATTTCGCAAAAACTATAAGGGTCCGAACAAAAATAAATTTGGTTATAATTTTGAATTTAGTTCACCATACTAAAATAATAAATCCCTTGACAATTTAGATAATGTTTGACATATCTAAAATTCTGAAATTTTGCCAAAAATCAAGCTTTAAAGAGCTGGTACGCTGTCAGAATAGGAATTCTGACAGCATATTCAAATTTACCGTATAAAGGAAGCTTTCCTCAGCCCAAACCCGTGTTTCCTAATATCGACCGTAATTGTTTACCTATTTTCTGGTTTTTGGACAGATTCCGTTCCCATTTGGACCTCATGTCTTACTTATTTATCAATGTTAATTTCCATCCTATTGATGCTTTCAGTTTCGAAAGGACGACAACTCAAGCGAGTAATTTCTTGTAAGGAAAGCATTTACAAGAGAGCGAAAAACACAAAAATAATGCTAAGAAAGCTTATAATAGTTCATCTCGCAATGTGAAGTCTGGGCGGGGGCCATAATCGTGTTGTATATTTTCACAACTTCAACGTTTGAGGGAGGTGGTAAAAACGTACATACGCCATGAATTTTTTATTTCAAAATATACATTAAAATAAAACAAAAAGAGATACTTATGTCTTATAGCCACCACACTCAAGGAGTGAAGTTAGGTTAATCTTAATGAAATATACCAAAGCATGGTGAAAATAAAATACTTTAGGAACCAACTTAGGGAAACTATAATAGAGAATTATGGAAATCAGGCCCCCAGAACACAATATATAAAATGGTTTCCAAATACCAGCTTATATTTAAATGGTAACCAAAATACCAACTAAAATATTTAAGTAAAATATACCTACATTGTAGTGTATATACACTCTCTCCTGTTAAGCCGATTATCACCGAGTACATACCGAAATACAGAAAGAAACCCGTTACAGAACGAGGAAAGGAATGCAGTCACAATTGTTTTAACTTGTAGCATTACGATGAATGTAGCCAAGATGAGAATAATACGAGAATTATTTTAACTGGATTCTATGAAAGTGGTAAAAAGGATTCAATTTGCGAAAATCTATTCCATCTGCATAACTCTGCTCTGAATGATCTTAATTGGTGATTGAATAATAGGGGTGAAACAGAGCTCGATAATATTTTTAATTGGATTCTATGAAGGTGGTAAAAAGGGTTAAACTACTTACCAGTTAAGGTAAGTCTGAGAGGGTGGTGGGTCTTATGCAATGTAACATAAATGTAAGAATGACATCATATGTATCAGTCTATGGAAACAATTACTGCTGTCAAGGTGATGATGGGACTTGACTTAGCTTTACTTACCAGTTAAGATAAGTCTGAAGGGGTGCTAACTCTTACGTAATTTAATATAAATTTGGAATAACATCATTGCTATCAATCTACGGAAACGATTACTGGGATCATGGGACTTGACTTAGCTTTATTTACCAGTTAAGGTAAGTCTGATAAGACATAATTGGTATCAATCTATGGAAACGGTTAGCAATGAGAAGAAGATCTTGCGACTTAACCTGGCTATACTCCTTGCCTGTGTTCTGTATAATATTCTTTAACTATGGAGTATGCTAAAAAGTTGAAAGTAATAGAGTCATCGGTGTCAAAATGACCTTGTGACTTGACCTAGCTGTACATTTGGAGTGTTCTGTATAATACACAAGTACCATTTGAGCAGTGTTGTCAAAACAAAATATGCTTTAACATTGTAGTATACCAAAAAGTTGATACTAATAAAGATGTTGATGCCAAGAAAAGAATTTTAATAAAGAAATTCAGAACAATCCTTTGATATCCTTAGAAATCAACTAGTGAGATGATTATGGGTTTGAACCACCAAGGACCGCAACCACCAATGACCCTAACCAGCAAGGACATCAACCTCCAAGGGTCCCCTATCCCCAACCTCCACGGGGGGGGGGACCTTGAATTGATATTGAAACTGATAGTGTGATTTAGCTCCTATCTGCAAAAATGTGGAATTTGATATGATTCTAGAAAGTCAAGAGAGGGGGTATTTTAAAAAATAAAAGTCAGAATCCTAATTTCAAATCACAGCATCAGTTTCAATGTATCAGAGAACCTTACTGTAGAGATTTCAAGCTCCTATCTACAAAAATGTGGAATTTGGTATAATTCTAGAAAGTCGAGAAAGGGGACATTTTTGGGCATCAAAAGTCATAGAATCTGAATGAAAATCACATCATCAGTTTCAATGTATCAGAGAACCTTGCTGTAGAGATTTCAATATCCTAATTGCAAAAATGTTGAATTTGCTATAATTCTAGAAAGTCGAGAGGGGGTATTTTTTTGGGCATCTAATGCAATAGAATCTTAATGAAAATCTAAGCATTAGTTTCAATTTATCAGCGAAACTGTAGAGGTGTCAAGCTCCTAATTGCAAAAATGTTGAATTTGCTATAATTCTAGAAAGTCGAGAGAGGGGGCATTTTTGGGTGCATCAAAAGTCATAGAATCTGAATGAAAATCACATCATCAGTGCCAGTGTATCAGAGAACCTTACTGTAGAGGTTTCAAGCTCCCCTCTGCAAAAATGTGGAATTTGGTATAATTCTAGAAAGTCGAGAGAGGGCATTTTTGGACATACTTACAATTTTTTCATAATTTCTTGAATGAAATTTCCATATTTTGTATCCAAGAGGTGAATTCAAGAATGTGTTTGTTACTTACTTACAATTTTTTCATAATTTCTTGAATGAATCGAAATATTCTAAAGAATAAAGACGGGTTAAGCTTAAAGATATTTATTGCTTAAGCATATTAAAATAGATTTTTTTGAAAAACACATATTTACATAAAAATAATACTTAAAGTTCACATTTAAACATCCACAAACGAGGATCCCACAATAAAGAATAGTTTTACCGTTTCTTATGCACTTATCGCCATCAGGTATGTCCCTAGGTAACCACTGCGCGAAGAACCTAACCTCGTCTTCATGACGGTGATAAGGCCCTTCGAATTTATGACTCTTAAATTCTTCTAAATTGAAAAGTGGAATCCTAGGGTCACAGTTTCGAATTAAAACTGTATCTGTAGGTACGTTACCCTTTACTTATAGTGCTTCAACCCCCAAAAAAGCTGCATTTTCACCGACTTCTTCCTGAACATTTCTCAGTACTTGACCACTTTTATTATGTGGTGTATTCACTCTATTGTAGAATCCGAGTCTGTTTATACGGCGTAATTTACTACTCCACAAGCTTTTATCATACTCAAACATATTATAGTTCACTATCCAGTGATAACAGTCAATTTCTTCGAGTTCCATAGACAATAATAAAAATGCGTATTCAAATATAACTCCACAAGATGATTTTTTCAAACCAATAAATTCTGTGTCATATAGTCCTATCATCATGGAAGCTATTAGTGTAATATTTAAGAAGAAAAGTACTTCATCAAACTTTTATACCTTTGCTCAAGGTTAGAAAGACTTATGGCAAGGGGGAGGAGTCCTAAAACCATCTGAATCCATTGTGGGGAGGAGTCATAAAACCCGTAGAATTCATTGTGGGGAGGAGTCATAAAATGTATCTATTGCATGCAAATGGAGTGTGGAAATTGTTACGTAACTTAACTTGTAAAATATTATGTTTGTTAATATGATCATAAAAAATTGAGTGTTTTGAATTTGTTCCATGAAATGATTCAACATTTTTTAACGACTTTGGTAAAAGTTCTTTTAACCTATCTTATTTTCTAATATATCCTCTATGAGCCTGCTAGTAGTAGTATCTATATTTCTGAAAATTCCTTTTCTTATATCTCCAACTTTTTAATAGATATTCTAAGCGTTTGAGGTGCTAGCGTACCATAAAAGTAATGGAAATATAATGACGTAATGTATAATCTATTTTTAATGAAGTAATTACATGTAGAATAGTAATATAAAATACGTTTCATACATTATTATACATTATTAACATCGTTGAACAACTTTGGACATTTTGAATCTGTTCCATCAAATAATTCATCATGTTCTCTTTTAATACTATATTTACTCTCTTGTGTTAGTTATCGTAATCGGTAGAATAAACAGTGCTCAATTTTGAATCGTACACTATTCTTAATAGGGTGTCATTTATAGATTCAATATGCATTTCATTTTTGGTATTATTAGGTTCATTGACTACATGATACATAGTACTAATAACGTTCACTGGCCCTTTATTTTCCATCAATTCATCTTTATATTCATTAGTGATAATATCTACCAATGACATTTTTATTTTGATTTAGATTTCATTGTCTATTACAACATTATTTTTTACATAGCTGACAGTTTTGGCATATAGATAAGATATGTCTTGTGATATTGGTGCAGCAGTATGCCTTTTTACACACATACATTCCCAATAGTTTTACCACTAGAGCTTGTTTCGCAGTTCAAATATATTTCCTTTTCAGCATTCATTGCTACGACAACTCTATTATGTGTTTCTTGGAATAATTCATTTTCATTTTTTTTTAATGTGATGCAAGTGTTTATCCTTCCAATGTAAGAAAATTACTGATTTAATACGCATAATAAACTAGGTAGTCTCGATAAGTACCCATAGAGTACCACTGGGAAAGCCGAGTCAAGTCTAAGAGCAAGCATAGAGTACGATTGCTATAGCCGTAAGCATATTTCATGTCATGTTTTCATAATTTCTTGAATGAAATGTCTGTATTGAGTATCCAAGAGGCAAATTCAAGAAAGAGTTTGTTACGACTATATTGAAAATCAAATATTATTAATAGAACCAGATGTATTTTTAAGGTGGATATGCCTGTTTCTGAAAACTGAAAACTCTCTCTGGCTGTGTGTGTGTCTGGACGGGTGTTTGCTTGCCTATGGAGATTTTTGAGAAAAAAAAATTCTGGTCATCTCTCTCAGACTTTGGTAAAAGTTCTTTTAACCTGTCTTATTTTCTAATATATCCTCTATGAGCCTGCTAGTAGTAGTATATATATTTCTGTAAATGCCATTTCTTACATCTCCAACTTTTTAATAAATATTCTAAACGTTTAACGTTCTCGCATACCCTGAAAATAATAATCGCGTGATAAAGTAATATACTACATATATATAGTGAAATAATGACATGTACAATAGAAATATAGAAATGTTTCATACGTTATTCTAGATTACTAACATCATTGAACATCTTTGGACATTTTGAATCTGTTTCAAAACATAATTCCTCATGTTCTCTCTTGATACTATAGTTACTCTCTCCTCTTCGTTCGTAACCAGTCGTATAATCGTTAGCACATTTTGAGTCATGTACTATTTCTACTGGGGTGTCATCTACTAGTTTAATATGCGTTTTATCTTTGGTATTATTAGGTTGATCGACTACAAGATCAATAGTAGAAATAACGTTCACTGGCACTTTATTTACCATCGATTCATTTTTATATTCATTAGTGATAATATCTACCAATGACATTTTTATTTTGCTTTCGATTTCATCGTCTATTACCACATTATTTTTACATAGCTGACAGTTTTGGCATATAGATAAGATATGATTTATGATATTGGTGGAACAGTGCCTTTCTTTTTCTCCTTGCTTTCATTTGAATGCTGATACCAGAACGGTGGTGATAGGGTCTATCAACAGGAAACATGTTACCCGCAGTATGAGCAAGAAGTTGCCCCTCTTCATCAACTATTTAGTTCAGGCTAGGATTCTCTTTGAACACGATCATCTCCGGGAATGATACTCTCGCATATCCACCACGAATGATGTTGAATGGTTTCGGTACTCCAAAGAAATCTAATCTCTCACTGTCATTACAATACACACATACATTCCCAATAGTGTTACCACGAGACCTTGTATCGTAGTTCAAATATAGATCTTTGTCAGAATTCATTGCTACGACTACTCTATTATGTGTATACACTTTCTTGGAATAATTCATTTTCACTGTTTTAACATATGATGCAAGTGTTTATCCTTTCAATGTAAGAAAATTACTGGTTTAATATGCATAACAAACTAAGTAGTCTCGATAAGTACCCATAGAATACCACTGGGAAAGCCGCGTCATGTCTAAGAACAAGCATAGACTACGATTGGTACAACCACAAGCATATTTCATGTCATCTTGAGGTTAAAAAAAAGTTGAATAATTTTCTGTCCAAAAAAATTCAGTCCAAAAAAAGTGCTACTACGAAAAAAAAGTTGGAAAAAAATTATCATTTGAAAAAAAAATAAAAAAAAAGTTAAAAAAACAAAAACTTCAAAAAAAAGTTTAAAAAAATGGGGGGATGGGCCCGTAAAGTTGGATGGAGGGTCCTCCCCCTCGGAGGTTGGGGATAGGGGACTCTTGGAGGCTGAGGTCCTTGCTGGTTAGGGTCATTGGTGGTTGCGGTCCTTGATGGTTCAAACCCATAATCATGTCACTAGTTGATTTCTAAGGATTGTTCTGAATTTCTTTATTAAATGCATTTTTTTGGCATCTACATCTTTATTAGTATCAACTTTTTAGTATACTACAATGTTACAGTTCATTACCACGAACTGTTCGATTACCCATCACAATGTAAACAGTATTGCCAAAAGTATTGTATTCATAAAACTTTACAGTTTCATGAAATGTTATCAAACAAATAGAAAAGGTTTTTCAATTAAAGTAAGGAGCAAGTTTCAGATCTGTTCCTTACTTTCAGTTGGAAAGCTCTTTTTTATTTAATTTCTTATTGTTTTCCAAATCATACCAAGGCCTAACCAATATATAATTTGAGGTACCGGTCCCTTAAATCCCTGGTCAATTGCTTTTGAAAATTGCTGAAAATAAGTTCCTAGCAGTATTTGCCATCCCAAAGAAATTTCATGGCGGGGCTGATGATGACCTGCCTTGCCTTTTTCACCTCTGTGTTGGTAGATATGGTAATGTAACATATTAGCTGTATAGAGAAACATTTTAATTAATTCCTTCCCCCCCTCCTCTTTTAACATTTATCTGAAGCCTCATGTTTGTCCATTAAAATGTATTTTTGTAGGAATATACCCTACTCCCACCTAAAAAATTACTGACACCCTCATTATAGCTGATACGCAGTTACAGATCACCAATCAATCAATCAATCAATCAATCAATTTATTAATACTAAAAAAAACAATACAATTACAAACTTAAAATTTAAACACGCCCAAGAAGCTAAGCTTGTACAGGGCCAACAAAATAAATAAAACACTATTATAAAGCACTAGAAAAAAAAAAAAAAAAAAATTAGATAAGAGACATTTATGAAAATAGGAGAAATAATAGGAGAAAATAGGAGAATTATTTGAAATATATTGAATGAAAAAAAAAAAAAAAAAAAAAAAGAAAAAAATTTGGATATAATGAAAAAAATTAATAAAAAAGGGGGAAAATACTATACTGGAAATACCCAGCGAGAAAGTGCCTTTGCAGAAAGAGATAGAGGGACATCAGGAGGGATGGAGGGATGTGCTAAATAAAGGTAACTTTTACCCACAATACGATCCAGCGGAGCTATTCCAGTATCATTATAAAGATCAGAGGAAGGGTAAAAACGAGGAAGAAGAAAAGTAGCCTTCACTGCCCTATTTTGGGCTCTTTGAAGTGAGCAGAGAAGAGATTTATTAGTACAACCCCAGACAGAACAGCAATAAGAAAGGTAAGGAAATATAAACGCATAATAAAGAGAAAGCATAACATCTGGGGGAAAAAATAAGTTAACCCTGTATAACATTGAAGATTGGCGGAGGACAAAGGAACGGGTATGAGTTATATGGGGTTTAGAAGAAAGAAAACGGTCAAGATACACACCAAGGAATTTCACTATAGTAGCTTGCGGTATAATATCAGTCCCATAAGTCAGGATGGTTGGTTCCCCTGCGTCTCTCATACGATAAGGGGTTCTAAAGTGTACAATGGCACTTTTTTGGCTGTTGAGAGTCATACCATTTGACCAGCACCAATCTTTTACTTTATCAAGAAGACCTTGAGCTAGGGAAATGGCAGATGGCAGGTCCACTGCAGCAATGAAGAAGTTACTGTCATCAGCAAAAAGTATAGGGTGCACAAGGGGATGAAGACCATCAACAAGATCATTAATATAAATTAAAAACAAAAGTGGTCCAAGCACAGAGCCCTGTGGGACACCTTTCACAATAGGCAAGGAAGAGGAAGAAGTACCATTAACCGAAACATACTGAGATCTCCCTGAGAGGTAAGACCTAAACCATTCAAGAGGGACTCCATGCACTCCAAATGAAGATAATTTAGACAAAAGAACAGAGTGAACGACCATATCAAATGCCTTTGAAAAGTCAAGAAATCGACCCAAAACACACAAGCCCTTGTCAAGATTAACACGCACAAACTCTGTTGCATCTGAAAGTGCATGCAAGGTAGAGAAACTGGGACGAAAGCCATACTGATGGTTAGTTATGAGAGAATTACCTGCAGTCGTATTAGTACTAAATACAAATGAAGAGAGTCTACAATACACTACTTTTTCAACAACCTTAGAAATTACAGGAAGGAGTATATTTTCATTACAAATAAAACTAATCAACTTGGCTGAATCCAGTACTGCCACCGTGTAGCATTACTTCTTTTGCAACTGGGAAGCCTAAAATATAGTTATTGATACTTTTAAATCAATTAGCTTCTCAGGATTTTAAATTGATTGCAAATCCGTCCTCTTCGGGGTAAAGTCGTAGTTTAGTGCCCTAAACTGTCACCCAACCACCACTGCTATTTTGACGTCTCCCCCCCCCCTGGAAAATCTCCTGACGGCGCCCGTGCAGATCCTTCTATTTTATTTTTTAGTTTTTTCCCCTTTATTACTCAAGTTCGTTATGTTTCTGTTTCGGAACATTGAAGACTCGTAATTGGATAAATAGAATACATTTTCGTTGCTCACTTCCGTTTTCCTTATGTCCTGAAATCTCGTTGTGTAATTATTTTTTGTCTTTTGTAAACCATATCTATTGGTTTCACAACATCGACGAATGATTTATTTTGCTTTTAGACCGACAGTTCCGACGTAGGAGACTTGGAAGAATTTGCTGATATGACGCAATGTGACCTGTATACGACGACAAATGCCAAGAATCATTTCAAAGCGCCGACTGAATATGGAGTCGTTTTAAGAACCACTGGCTTTGGCCCTGTAGAATCACGGATGAGATGTCTTGCTTGCGACTCTGAAAGGGTGAGACTCTGCTGGCTTACCGCTATGAGAGTATCAAAGGTAAGCTGTACATTTGACTTGTATAAATATGGCCCGGTAGGTTGCGAAAGGATAACTGTTTTATAAACTCCAAGCCCAGTTTGGAAACTCATATTTTGCAATTAAAAGAAATTGCCGTTAAACTAATTAAAATACACCTATATACTCCCAAGAGTAAAAAGAAAACTATGGAAAATTCGATCAAATCCTAAGTAAAATGTTTTCGGTAATGAAATATACGGGGAAATGGTAAATTAAATATCTGCACATGGCTAAATTCTGTCAATCAAAATTGACATCACCAGGACCGTGGAGAGCTGGGGGGGGGGGGTAAAAGACAAATGTCCAAAGACTTGAAAAACAAAAAAAGTAATGTTTACTGACAGTACAGATATTTATTTATTAAAACAAAGCTGCAATAAGCAAAACACTTGGTACAAAAACAAAGAAAAAAAAAGAAAGATAAATAGTAAGAACCAGTCTAGTAAATAATGGTAAACAAAAAGGCAGACACACATATGAACATATCCTTTATACAGAATGAAACTCAGTGATGTACTCTTAAACAATTCAATACTAACAGCATCAGTAACAGCTCAAGGCAGCAAGTTCCAATTTTTATACTCTCGATTAACAAAAGAATGTAGACCGATATTTTTATTCCTACAGGCAGGGTAAATTTTAAACTTATTCTGTAAGGTGGAAGAACAACGACTAAACTGAGAAGAAGAAGCGGTTAGGATCTGTATGTATGTCTTTTATTATTGAGAACGTATTGGTATGGTCAGTTCTGCTCCGACGAAATTAATGTGAAGGCAACTATAGCGTTTAATTGTTGTTGGCTGCTATCGGTTAGCCTCTACACAATTGTTGAAAATGATAAGTCGTTGGAAGAACAACACCCTTGACATAAGTCTGAACATAATTGTTCAGAATTTGAACACAATTCCAGGACAATCAATAAATTCCATATCAATATAAAAAGTCTAATTGAAGAAGTTTTTGTTCAACAACCTTGACCATCCACCGAGACAGGACCAATCCGAAGAGCTAAAACAAAAGTCATGGAAAAAAAAATAGTCTGAGGTAATGATTATATTTAATGAATTTCTATTCAAGAACACTTTGAGGACGTATGACAACGAGTGTACACAACGAAATGTACTTCGCAAACGAAGATGAAGCACAACAAAGTCTGGGTTAGAAGACATTCGACAAAGAGTGTCACAACAAATCACAAATGAAAATGATGCACAACGGAATCTGCAGTTAGACGACAAGCGCCAGCGAGAGTCACAAATCTACAAGCCTGCTGTGTAGCAGTGCCTGGCTCTTGTACATAAAAGGTTTAAGTTCACAATTTAGAATTTCCCAGGAGTTCATTTTCATGTGTCCAAATATTCATTTAATTAAAAGAACACTTTTGAAAGCAAGTTAATTTTTAGTCAAGGAGAAAAAACTACTATGGGAAAAACTTCACTGTGTATTTTAAGGCATTTGGGCGTAGGTTCAGGCATATACATTGGAATATGTAAGGGTGGGGAATATTTTCAAGCTGCAGGGGCAAATAAAAAGAAAGAACATGCACAAAATATGAGAAAGGCTGGAAATGATGGTGAAAGTTTTAAAAATCTTGACGGAATAGTTGATATAAAATGAGACTTATAAAATAAATCTCAGAACTAGAAAAGAAAGCCATTAGCTGTATATCTTAATCTACTGTCCTAAGCGTTAATTTGCCGACAAATAAACTCTAAAGTTCTGTCAAGTTAATGGTGTCGAAGGTATGCAGTTTTTTGTCTAGTCACATTAGTGAAAAGTCTGTGGACGTCAATCAAGTACATGTTTTTGCGGGAAACACCCGTCTGAAAAGTTTAGTCGCAAAAATCGATCAGACTAATTGCAAAGTTGACGGACACCTCGGCGCAAATTGTCCTCTGGGAAATTGCTTTTGTCTTACAATAATTCATTAAATAAATTTTGGCAAGGTCGAATGAACCTCGTGACCATAGCTGTGACGCTGGAAATATTGTAAATTAAGAGGGGTCGCAGGTTATGACGACGAAAGGCCCTATATGGAAAAGTAGTTTGATTTCAGATAAGATATCTGCATCATGTTACAAACCACTGGAAGATTCTTTGAGTACCCTCCTCCTCCCCCCCCCGAGGGTGCTCAAGAGGAGATTTTGTGCTCCCCTCTTGAGTGTGTTATTGAATCCATACATTCTTTTCTATTCAAAATCGTTTATCATTATCAGTTTATTTGTACTCATATTATTGTTTTAAATGAACAAAAATAAAGTGTTTTTTTTTTAATGAAATGAAAATATAAAAACGAGTAAAACTTTTGGAAGGGCACTTTAGTCTAAGACATAATTTTCTTTTTTATTTATTGCGCATAGCCTGCTGTTTTGCCATAAAGTGTCATATGTTTAACGTTGGGAATCAGATAACTTTTCTAAAGGTTCCATCAGGCAAGTCTGTAGGTGGGGGGGGGGGAAGAGACCTTTGTCCTCTCTGAAATTTTGATACTCTTCAATTTTCCTGCATTTTCTATATATTTGTCACAATTCTTTAGGGTTTTCACCCCTCCCCCAATGAATTCCTGTTACAGTAAATTTCGCGAATTGGTTTGACTAGAAGTAAAAAGTCTAAAAGGAATTTCGTCATGTAAGTTCTGTGAAAAAAAAGGGGGAGATATACTTACATCTAGTGTGTAGACACGGGTATCAAACATTATATGCATACTTACATTGTATAATAATTAGAAAATCTGTAATTTAATTACCTTGGTTGAATTGCAAATATATTTTTGCAAGCTTTTACAAGTGGGAGTTGCTGCAAAACACATTCACTTGACATCCAAGTGTTTGCAGGTGTTCCCTCCAGGTTTGCAAGCTCCTTTCCCTCCACCTTTAGTAAGAATTCTTATCCAACAAAATCTAAATAAAGTGTTTGGGCTTGGTCTGACTTGTCTATAAATACGAGCCTTTTTATATCGTCTGTCGACCTCGAACTAGGATGTGTCATTGTGCAATTCTCTGAATTCGCTTTCTTCTATAGTTCATATAGGCGTTTCTTACCAACGGGGAAATTTATGGCATTGTAATGTTTGTCTTACGTGCTGAATCCGAAAAAAAACGAAAAAAAAAAGTTTGACAATTTTCTGTCTTGACATCGTTTGTGTAAAACAGGTCAACTTTAATTAACGTAGGTATGTAATTACTCTGTTTACAAGCTTGTGATTTCCAAAATTTGGCTTTTTGTATTTCTCTTTGTGTGAAAGACATATATGTATCACATAAAGTCGTGCATTATCTCTACTGTTTGAATTCCACACCAATCAGTGTTTCGTCACTTACATTGATTAATTAAAAAAAAACTGTCCGAAAAAGACTTTTTTAAAATAAAAGTAATGGCAACTTTAAACTTAATTTCAGCATATGGAAATACCTGTTAAAATACAAAAACAAATGACTAGAAATAATTACTGAAGAATAACTAATACAAAAAATGAACGTACAGGAAATAAGCAAACCTATCAAAAAACACACAACGAGCAATAATACAAATCAATAAACATATCTTAAAGCGAGTAATGCTTAGATTTAATATGAAAATCAAGCGTAAAACGAAAAAAAATGGTTTGCTATTGAAGCATAAATGAAACTTAAAACGAAAATAAATTGAATAAAAAATCAATGATAACAAACATAAAATATATATTAATGTAAATTAATAAATAAATCTTAAAACGAGTGAAACTTAAAAAGAATATGCAAATCAAGTTTGAATCGAATAAAAATAACTACAAACAAGAGTTCGGGTATCGCCTCACTGTAGAAGCCTAAAACCTACTGCGTCATTGGCGCTTTACTGAAAACAATTCATTGAAATATTTTCACTTTTTTAACTTTAAGAAATCAAAAATTAATTAAGATTTTAGGGAATAAATATCAGCATATGTATATTAAATTGACAATGCACATTTTTTTTCCAGTAAACTCATTTGAATTTTTTTTAAGTAAAGTACAAATTATATTCTGGATTTTAGAAAGCATAGTGGTTTTGAACCCTACTCATATTAATTTATGCTCGTTTTGAGTTTGATCTAATATTTATTTTAATTTTTTTTCGTTTTGGGTTTCATTTATCTATTGATACTGATTTGGGGTAGTTGTATGCTTGGTAGATTATATGATAGTCCGAACGCCAGGTGTTGAAAATGTGAATCATACCACGACGGAATGGGGCTGCTACGAGAATTAGCCTACCCTCCACCCACTAAATTGAACATGCGGATTCAAAAATACCAATGGCACATGCTTGCGAGGGGTGGAACACTCCAAAACTTGGTATTTTATTATATTTTGGAGTTTTCTGTAAGAAAATGCATATTCCACAAAGTTTGAAGGGCATCTTTTTGCTCAAATACAAACGCATACAAGCCACGGAATATTTTCAATACCAAATATCACTATCAGTTAAAGGAAATGGCAGAGTTAAAAAATGGCCAAACTATATGAGCCTTGAACAGTCTTGGAAAGTATAAACAAAATCAAATTGAATATTAGATATATAATGATATTAATTGTTGAAAGATCCATCAGTTCAAGATTTTTTTTTTACTGTATTTTTTATTTTCATTTTCAATGCTGTAAGAACTGGAAAATAATAAATTTGTAATATACGAGTAATTCGTTTTCAGTGAAGCTCCAATGACACAGAAGGCTTTTGGTTTTTGCAGTTAAAGAAGGGGGCAGTATCCAAATTTTGTTTGTAGTGAAACTATATTTTTCTTGACCAATCTTGAAAAGAACTAATAAATTAAACTGAATATTTGATGCATAATGATATTAATTGCTAAAAGCTCATCAGTTCAAAATTTTACTATAATTTTAATATTTATTTTCAATATTAAGTTCAAAATAAAACATTTGTAATATAATTCGTTTTCAGTAAAGCGCCAATGACGCAGTATGTTTTAGGCTTCTGCAGTGAGGCGATACCCAAACTCTTGTTTGTAGCTATTTTTATTCGATCCAAACTGGATTTGCGTATTCTTTTTAAGTTTCACTCGTTTTAAGATTTATTTATTCATTTACATTAATATATATTGTATGTTTGTTCGCATTGATTGTTTATTTAATTTCTGTTCGTTTTAAGTTTCATTTCTACTTTAATAGCAAATTTTTTTTTCGTTTTAAACTTGATTTTCATATTCAATCTAAACATTACTCGCTTTAAGATCTATTTATTCATTTATATTATTACTTGTTGTATGTTTTTTGCTATGATTGTTTTTTTTAATTTCTGTTCATTTTGGGTTTCATTTATTCTTTAATAGTTATTATATGGTCGTTTTGTGTTTTAATTTTAACATATGTTTTTATATCCTGAGGTTAAGTTTAAAATGGCCTTTACTTTTACTTGAAAAACTTAGTTTTCGGAAAGTTTTTTTTTATTAATTTTTGTTCGTTTTTGATTGCAAAAAGTTTCAAGTTTTTATGGCATGGGGGGGGGGGGGTACTTACTGTCCGATTATTCTTGACTTTAAAAAAATATATCTAGAACTTTCAATTTAAATTGAATGAGGCTTTTTTCAAAGTCTATACGATCACCTCTTTGATAAGAACCTTATATATGAACAATAGACAGCTTGCATAAATTATGTACAGTGATTGACAACAATGAACGGATTGAAAAAATAGCTCCAATAAGAGGGTTTTGACCTTTTTCCTTAATGGCTCAAAGGCTTCACTGCTGTTTGGACTTGACCTTCATATGAATTTGTGTGCTAAAATAGTTTTTTATCTATCACAGATTATGCATCTGAACCTTTAAGTAGTATAATTATGGTACATGTACTGTGCGCTCTTCCCAAATAAAACATCCTCCCATAAGTTATAAATCCTCCTCAATAAGTTTCGCCCTAGGGCATAACTTAAAACGCCTATCCCCGGGCCCTGGGGGGCTGTGTCGACACCGGAGTTTTTTGTTATCAGAACTTTGAACTATTTTAACAAATTGTCTATCTCAAATTTTTTATCTGATGCATTTAGGGCGTGGAGGAGGGGGGGGGGCTAGTTACCCTCCAATCTCTTTCGACTCTGAAAAATTGAACAAGAACTTTCACTTTTCAGTCAAATGAGTCCTCTCTAAAGTTTATACGAGCATCCCTTCCATAAGAAATAATGGGAAGGATTCAGAGAATCCTTAAATAACAACCCTTGCCCTGAGGGCTGTGGGGGAGTTATCATCCTCAAAGACATATTTCCAGAACTCAAAACTACGTTTAATTAAATGGCTGTCTCAAAATTTTGATTGGATGTGTTTTGGGAAAAGGTGGGCGTGAGAGGGGGGTTCGTTGCCCTCAAATTACTTTCGACTATTAAATCTATTCGACTATTCGACTATGAAATAACATCACTTTCGACTATTTAGAAGGGCACTAGCCCTTTGAATTTCTAATCGAATGAGCCTTTTTTAAAGTTTTTACGACAACGCCTTCTATAAAAACCTTATATGCCCGCAGGGCATAACTTAAAACCCTTGCCCTGAGGGTTGTGGGGGATTGTCCTCCTCAAAAATATATTTTCTATATGGAAATCAACTATGCTGAACGAAATGGCTCTCTCAAAATTTTGATGCGATGTGTTTGGGGGAATAATGAGCGTGGGGGGGGCTAGTTTCCCATCAGTCACTTTTGACTATTAAAAAGGGCACTATCCCTTTGAATTTCCAATCGAATGAGGCTTTTTTTAAGTTTCTACGACAACGCCTTCTATAAAAAACCTTATATGCCCCCAGGGCATAACTTAAAACACTTGCCCTCAGGGTTTTGGGGGGTTGTCCTCCTCAAAAACATATTTTCTATCTGGAAATCAACTACCCTGAACAAAATGGCTATCTCAAAATTTTGATTTGATGTGTTTGGGGGAATGGTGGGCGTGGAAGGGGGGGGGCTAGTTGCCCTCCAATAACTTTCGACTATTAAAAAGGGCACTGTCCCTTTGAATTTCCAATCGAATGAGCCTTTTTTTGAAGTTTCTATGACAACGCCTTCTATAAAAACCTTATATGCCCCCAGGGCATAACTTAAAACCCTTGCCCTGAGGGTTGTGGGGGATTTTCCTCCTCAAAAACATGTTTTCTATGTGAAAATCAACTACGCTGAACAAAATGGCTATCTCAAAATTTCGATTGGATTTTTTGGGGGGAATGATGGGCGTGGGGGGGGCTAGTTCCCCTATCCTTTTGAATTTCCCTTTGAATTGCACTATCCCTTTGAATTTCCAATCGAATGAGCATGTTTTGAAGTTTCTACGACAACGCCTTCTATAAAAACCTTATATGCCCCCAGGGCATAACTTAAAACCCTTGCCCAGAAGGTTATGGGGGAGTGTTCTCCTCAAAAACATATTTTCCATCTGGAAATCAACTACGCTGAACAAAATGGCTATCTCAAAATTTTTAGTGGATGTGTTTGGGGAAATGATGGGCGTGGGAGGGGGGCGGGCTAGTTCCACTCTAATCACTTTCGACTATTAAAAAGGGCACTAGCCTTTTAATTTCCAATCGAATGAGCCTGTTTTGAAGTTTCTACGACAACACCTTCTATAAAAACCTTATATGCCCCTAGGGCATAACTTAAAACCCTTCCCCCGGAGTTTGTGGGGAAGTGACCTCCTCATAAAGATATTTTCTATTTGGAAATCAACTACGCTGATCAAAATGGCTAACTCAAAATTTTGATTGGAATAATGGGCGTGGGGGGGCTAGTTGCCCTCCAATCACTTTCGACTATGAAAAAGGGTACTAGCTGTTTGAATGTCCAACCGAATGAAGTAATTTTGAAGTTTCTACGACAGCGTATTCTATGAAAAATCTTCTGAGCCCCTAGGGCATAACCTAAAACCCTTGCCCTGAGGGTTGTGAGGGAGTGTCCTCCTCAAAGACATATTTTCTATGTGGAAATCAACTACGCTGAACAAAATGGCTATTTCAAAATTTTAATTGGATGTGTTTGGGGAAATGATGGGTGGGGGGGGGGAGGGGGCTAGTTACACTCCAATCACTTTCGACTATTAAAAAGGGCACTGGCCCTTTAATTTCCAATCGATTGAGCCTGTTTGGAAGTTTCTACGACAACGCCTTCTATAAAAACCTTATATGCCCCCCAGGGCATAACTTAAACCCCTTGCCCTGAGGGTTGTGGGGGAGTGTCCTCCTCAAAAATATATTTTCTATCTGGAAATCAACTACGCTGAACAAAATGGCTATCTCAAAATTTTTATTGGATGTGTTAGGGGGAATGGTGGGTGTGGGGGGGGGGGCTATTGGCCCTCCAATCACTTTCGTTAATTAAAAAGGGCACTAGAACTCTCGATTTCGAATCGAAACAGCCCTCTTTGAAGTTTCTGCGACGACCCGTTCCATATAAAGTGCCTCTGGAAAAAAAAAAAAAAAAAAAAAAAAAAAAAAAACATTGGAGCCCTATGGCCTATTGGCCTTTATACTATAATATATATATATGCAACGCTACAGCGTTGCCTCTGAAAACCAAGATGCTTTGCTTTAGTTTTATAGGCAGGGTTGCCACTCAGCAGGTTTTTTGGTGTCACTGGGTGGCAAAATAGTGTCAATTTCGTATAAAAAGTCATTTTCCAAAAATTTCATCATTTTCCAAAAATTTGCCTCTCCCGATGCTTCGCATCGCTCGCGCTAGTACCAACAAGCTTTTTAAATTGAAAATATTGGCCAATCCGCTTGGGATCACCTCCGCACAGTTTTCCGCATTTTTTTAGTTTTCAAACATGAAAAGTCGGCTCTAATGCCATCCATAAACTACAAAAAAGTAATATTGACTTCACTTAGGCGGTGCTGATTCTCTGCTTTGCGCCGCACTTCCAATCTTGTCAAATTTCCAGCCCTCCCCTTAAAACCCGCTAACGCGCAAATGGTGCTTACTGTATAAAATGGGAATTCGTCTCACAGAGCACCAATTTCTCTGTTTTGTTCTGAGTAGTCTTTGCTCATAGCGCGAAAAAGGAAAGAAAAAAGCAAAGGGAAAAAGCCATCCGAGCTTTTTTTCGTTTGAGAAAACGGAAAAAAAGGGACAACAATACTCGTCTACATTGACAGTTTTTCATCCAGTTTTTCCCCGCAATGGACTATTTGGATTATTACAGTACATTTGGGTACTTGAAACTTTTCTCTGAAAATACTGAACAGAATGTCCCGAACATAGATTGCAGCTATTGATGACCCTATGATAAATACAACCAATATTCGGTCAGACACAAACTCTTTCAAATAATTTACTTGGCAAAAACTGTAGGATATCCTTCGTGTGAGGTACATGGGAGACAAAACTTAAGGAAAATATGACTTATTACACACCCAAACCTTCCTGACCAGGAAATAGCTAAAAGGAGGAATTGCGTCCAATCCTTTTTTGGTGGCGATTAATCAGCAGGTTTCCAAAATGGCTGTTATTTATGATCAATGTGATGATGATGAAGCTTAATATTTATGATTAATACGAAAGAGCATAAACATAGCAATAGAGTGTTTCTGAGTCTGAAAACAGAGAGATGGAAAAATGAAAGAAAAAAGGATATTGATGCTTCTACATTGACAGTTTTCCTTCCGGTAAAAAAAAAAAAAAAAAAAAAACTTTTTGGGTACAAAAAACCTCTACTTTGAAAAAAATACTACTTTTACTAAACAGTGTCACAATAGTTTCACGTTTCCCGAAAAGTGCCTCTTAAAAAAAGTGCCAAAAGTGGCACAAAAGTGTCACCGGTGGCAACCCTGTTTATAGGTTTCCTGAATTCATCTCCTCAAATGTTTTGTTGTGACATCATATTTAGTAGGATTGCACACTACTTTTCGACCGTTTGGGACTAGATGGCGGTTGCCTTAGACACCAAGTTTGCTATGTGCGCAGGCTCTGAATGTATTTTGAAGAAATTTTAAGTTTTTATGCCTTCCGTACAGAGATGAGGCTGGAATTTAATTAAATACTTTTTTTGTGGTTAGGAGATGTTTGCGGTTCTACTTGATAGCTGACAGATAAAAAGAATATGAGCTAGGCCGATGTGTCTTTTCTCCGCACTTTTTATGTTCATTGCCCTAATCATGGTTACATGGGTACATGCAACCTAGCAAAGAGCGTTGTAACCAAAAATCAAGGAGCGTCTTTTCAAAGAAACTGTTTTGTGAGAAAAAATCTTCAATTGACGTTGATTTGGAAGTGATTTGTAATTATGAAAAGAGATTTTTAGGAACTTCGAAAAAAAACCTGAAACATCCCAATCCCAAACACTGCGTCTAAACAGAATTAAAAGTTCACCATTGAAGTTGAACTTTTAAACCTAAAACGATATGTTAATGACTAGAAACTGAAGATAAAGCTCAATAAGTAAAAAAAACAACCACAGGAAAAACGTCACTGAAGAAAAAAATTACACTATGGATAAGTCACTAGGTGTGACAACACTGTCCGCGCACTTGGTTTAAAATTGTCAGTCGAGTGGTTTTGCCTCTTATAGATTTAGAAATATTTAAGAAAGTCTTTTGCTGGTCCGACAAGGCGAAGCCTTGCTTCGTACTTAGCACAAAAGCTGCATCCTAGGAAACTCGGAACTCCGGATAATGAATATTACAATGAATCCTTCTTTAGCAGCTCACCCAGCTAGTTAGGTGCATCATTCTTTTCTTCTTTTTTACATTTTAAATCCCTCCTAAATGAGATTTTTTTTTTCAGCCAAGGAATATCGTCATCTTAGGTAGATTGATATATTTATCAGATAGATCGATTTATTTTCCATATAACAGTACAATAATTAAACAACAGTCTACAAATCCCCACAAAGGCTCAATGGCCTGTAAAAAGGCTCAAAAATGAAACCGCCACTCGCACTCACTTAGATGTGTAAGATGTGTATTAAGATGTGTATTATTTTGCTATAATAATTTTGAATCATTTCTGGCTCATTTTTGTTGATAAGGCTTGACTATTTCAAGGATAAAAAAACTGAAAGGGTCAAATAGTGGAGATGTATCTTTTACACCTATAACGCCATTTTTTGGAATGGTTTTGAAAATCTCAATTTGGACCAAGAAGGCAATGCCTTTTTTTAAATTTAGTTGTTGCTAATTAAACTTAAAAAAGGTTTGATCTGTAGGCAGTTTATACGCGGATACCAAATCAACCAGCAAAAATTATCGATACTTCAGAAGACTATCAATCCACCGATACAATAACATTAACATATCGATAACATTAACATTGACATTGTCGATATTTTTATATTATCTCGTACAATGGGCATCAAGTTATTTAGTTCAGAGCGGTTGCTTAGTTATTTGATAAGTATTGTTTCCTTATAATGGTTTAATTTGGTAATGTTGGAGGTAAAAATTATGTCATTACTGTGGATATTAAGAGGTTATAATACTGAGGCTATATAGTGTAAAGAGTATGCCAACCTTTTTCTCATTACTTTTCTTTGACTTGCTGTTTGAGTTTGATTAGATTTTAAATAAAGTATTGTCCCAGAAGCGCCTATTTACCCTAGTGTGATATTTTTGAGAATTTGAGAAAAGAGAATCTGTCAATAGGTAACTGGGCAACAAAAATCGGAACTGAAGAAACTACCTTTAACGCTGCCTATGTGACTGCATATAAATTGACTCTCATTTTGACTATTATAATAATATCTGTAAAACTGCCCATATCAAAGACCGGTAATTGTGTTTCAAATTAATATTCGGAAATTTGAAAGTACTTGATCTCTTTCCATGCAAAGAGAAAGACGTAGTCGAGTCCAATCATTCGTAGTAAATTGATTTGCTCCAATACATTCATGCTGAACAAGATAACTTATCCATAGTAGAGCGTAACAAAGAAATCACTTATAAAACAGGGGTAACGTATCGATTTCCAATATTCTATACAGCCCACCTGTCAGTGCCTTAATAAAGCTAATGCCGTAGTACTGCTCTTATCAATAGCTTATCTGCGCAATAAATCGTTTTTTTCCGTAACCTGTCACAGTATACACGTCTTCAAGTTTTTGAAATTCAGAATTAATGGGCTGAGGAAATATTCGTTGTGAAGCTAAAATTCGAGTGGGCAGTTTTTGACGGTGTTTGAAAAGGCTTGAGGATTATGTGCTCAAGTGTTTCGCGCTCACGAAACGCACCGAGACAGGGCCATAGGAATCGATGTAAAACTGGATATAAATTCAGAGAGATACAGAGCGAAAATACAAATCTGAGTATAGCCTGGGGCATCATTGGGGGGGAAGGAGTTGTCCCCCTTCCCAAGCCTCTTGACTATCCATATATGGACCCCCCCCCCCCCCCTAATAAAAATGCAGGAGCTACACCCCTGAGTATATCTACAATACATAGTGCTATCTTCGTTGTATTTGGCTTTTTCTTTTTTCAGGAAAAGGCTAATTGATAAAGATTTTGATTCATTATTTCTCAAGCAATTAATTTATTGCCCTAAAACAAAGACATAATAAATTAACGTCACAAGGAAGGTTGTCACCTCAGACAGCAAAAGCAAAAATAATTTCATATCATGATTCAAACTTACAATCAACAGAATCTACTATCAATGAATAGATGATACCCATGACGAACAGAAATTTAAATTAATAATTCAGTCGAACTTAAAACGAACAAAAATTACAACAAACAGGAGTAGGGCTAACGCCCCTGACGCCCCTTACGCCCCTTAAGCTTCTTAAGGTCAGGTAAAAAGTATACTTTTTTTTCTTTTGGAGATGATATAAAAATGGAACATAATACAAATCATTATAATTCACTTGTTTGTTTTTTTTTTGTTTTTTTTGGCGATCTTGTTCTTTAATTTTAATTAAATAATAAAAAAAGAACAAAATCCCAGCTGTTAGTAAAACTGAGCTTCCTCGAGTTTTGTAGAAGATTATTATTGTATACCAAATGTCATCGATATCATGGCTGGTGAAAGACTATTAGGAGCCTTATAAATTAGTGTTTTAATATCTGCAGGCAATTTATGAATTTTTTGCTCCTAAGAGAATATCCTGTTTTTTGGGGGGTCGGTTTTTATATTTTCAGTAAAGTGCTTGTTTTTACAATTCTAAAGATACTAAAAAAAAATTCGAACCGGTTAATTTGAGCTAAGTTTGTAAATATCTTGCGTAGTCTGTGAAGTATTTTTTTTTCGTTTTAAGTTTCAACTTCGCTCTTTGCTTCCGTAGAAAAAATGCTAATAAAAAAGTTTAAATTTGATGCCGTACGTGCAATTTTCATTATTTTGAAAAATTGTGCTTCAAAGTTTTCGACGGTTTAAACAAGACACTATCTAGGGGAGGGGGGAGGGGGAGTGTGTCTAGACTTGAATTCTCCTCCCAAAATCAAAATAATATGCATTATTGTAAGAACCTATCGGATATCTATTGACAAGAAAAGCAAAAAAACCTTGTTCTTGTTGAACTTCTCTAGAAAGTGGACCTTTCATCTTTTGAATCTGTTTTTTAAGCCTATTATCCGTAGGGTTTCTGATCACGAATATGCTACTTGTACTTCTAAGGTAGGCAAAACATGCATCGTGTTTTTGAGTAAATTTGTTTAAAGGGTGTCCAACACAAAAAAAAAACAATTTCTTAGAAAAAAAAATACAATTTGTAAGTTGCAAATTGTAAGTTTCAGTGTAGTTTTCATTTAAATTTTTGTTGCCACTATTTTTTCTTTTGATTCTTCTTCATTCAAAAGAAAAGAAACTGATGCCTAAATTCGACTTTTAAAATGTCAATTGACAATTTTTGAAACCATCAGTTGAATTTTCTAAGGAAATATTTTGAATTGACTTAAATTTATTTTCTATGCATTTGGAAAGAATGGATTTAAAAATATCTCTTGCATACTAGACTAAAGAGACTTTAGGTATACTGATATATTAAAAACACAAATTACTAGAATTTTGAACAATATCTAATTTGTCAATGTAATAATGAAAAAAGCAAAATATTAAAAATATTTTCTGTTTTTAGTAAAGTGTAAACACCTTAGCCTGAGCACCACTTTTATTTGCTATAACTTTTGTTATTTTTAAGTTTTTGCCCCTTCACTATTTCGTTCATTACATTTACGGCATAGGATATACATTTCGATTTCAAAGTATTTCATTATAGTTTATAGTTTTTCAAAGACTTATTATAATTTTCAAACTATTAATCTTTCTTTTTCCAGTACGGGAAGCGGCTGAGGGATAATTACAGGCAACATAAACAGAGGCAGTCAGAAACCAGCAGTACTTATAGTAACCGATCCAGTTCCTTTGATACATTGCTTAGTTCACATCTATCTCCATCGGTGAGTGACAATCATTTCCCCAGAAAAAAACACGGTTTTTACCAAGGCCGTATCCAGGGGGGGGGGGGTTTACCCGGTTTGAACCCCCCCCCCGAAATTTTTGACCGACTCGAAAATAAGTCGAAAATTAGTAAAACCAAGGTAAAAATCAGTAAAATTAGTCGAAAACTGAGTCAAAAATTGGTAAACCCCCCCCCCCCCAAAAGTCAAAAATTAGTAAACCCCCCCCTGAACAAAAATCCTGGATACGGCCCTGGTTTTTACCCAAATATTTTTCTTTCTGTAGTTGGGAGGCATGCCAAAGATATGATTGACCTTTGTGCCCTTTTTGTATTTCTATAACATTATGGAAAATCACCGTACGAAATCGATTTTATAGATAGTTTAATAGTCTCTATAATATACACTCGCATTCTTTGGGTAAAAGATCTATGTCGTCAAACAATTCGTGGTGACGAACTGTAAGTAAAGAGCGACTCGGCCCAATAGTAACAGAAACTCTAAAGAGCGGAATCCTGATAACTATAGCGGGGTCGTGGGGGGGATTTCCCACGTATAAAATAATCCTTGGGGAGAAAAGTTTCCGCTGTGTATTTTCTAGGAGAAATTTTACATGGAGGGGGAAGGAATTTCATGCATGATTCGAAAAGCAGTCAGAAATAATTAAACAAACTACTAGTTTTTTCAAGTGAAAGTAAGAAGCAACATTAAAACGTAAACGAACAGATACTATTTTGTATAAGATGGAATGCCCCTTCCTCACCCCTCGCTCTTAATGCTAAAGTTTGACTTTTTGTCACAATTCTTTAGAAGTGACGTAGTCTAGGACCCAGCCTCTGAAAACTGACACAGGTGTGGTCAGCGAGATGACCGCGAAACGGAGGTTGGACCCAACGTAACTGACCATGCTGATTACGGAAACGACCGCTATATTGTTGAGAAATGTTGGCGTGTCGTTGTAAGATCAAAGTTTTAGGTTTCTTCAGCTTTTAGCTATGAATAAAATGTGTAAGTGTCAAAGTAAAGCCAGAAATGCATCGATTCTAGAAACCTAATACAGGAAACGTTGCGAATTCACCTCGCAGCAGAGAAGAGGAGAAACTGAACAGCTAAGAAACTTTTAACTCAAAATGAAACAACTAAAAGAACAAATGGCTATTACATATAAGAACGAATCGTCCAAATTTCAAAACTTGTCTTCCGAGGACTCATCTGCCGATTCGTTACATTTTCCTGCACACTGACACAACAAATCACAGCCTCTGTTCTTGTCAACACACGGGCAGGCTCTAAAGCAAGTTCAACAAAGGCAGTATTCAGGACTGGTACCTTGTGGGAAAGGATCTCCCCCCATTGGAACTGGACAGATTTTGTCTTTCAAAAAAGTCCAGCCAAATCGAGTAGGGTCAACTGGCGAAGGCCCTGGCAAGTTTGCTTCCAACATTAATTTGACCTGTAGCAAAGAACGCATAGCGTGAAAAGAAAAAGCGTCATCCGTCGGAGGCAAGTATTTCAGTTCCCGTTTTCTTGGGTACAGGTGAATGCGCAAATCGTTCAAAGACCTGAAGTCACCAGGGTCTTTGCCGTACATTGCTACGACTACCTTTCAGCAGGCAGATGTAAATTCTTCCAAGACAGCATGGGCATTGTCACACCTTAGCCTCAAAATCACGTTCCGTATATCCTCCGAGAGGTTCCATCTTTTAGCTACTTTCATAGGTAACTTTTTGCCCTTGCCATAAGAATAACTGACGGTATCACACCCAGTCACACAGTGGACCACTGGCAGGCAACTGAGCAAACTGTTTGGCGGGACTTCACAAAGCTGGTGAATTGGCACAGAATACTTCTGAAAATTCACATGTATGGCAAGACCAACCAGCTCCTTCTTTTCAAATAGCTGACAGCAGTGATACAGAAGTCCAACAACTATGTCAGTGTCATTTGCTAGCACAGCAATCTCCTTGAAGTTTCTACCTAGAGCATCAAGGACATGTAAAATTATCCTTGTGTCCGCTTCTTCATGGTCTGAGCTGAGACGCTCTTCGTAATCTTCTACACTCACATTTGCTGGCAATTTCGCAACTTTCATCCAATCTGAAAAGCCTCCCGAGAGATACAGTGTCACACCTTGCTTGACGAGATCCACAGACCCTTCACAAATCTCAAAGAGAACCTCAAGGAGCTGACTTTTTGTCTTCGAACTCGCCAAGATGGAGGTCCAGTTGGACAGCTTTGAATTCCTTCCCAGCAATATTTGTGCTCTAGCGTTCGCACCTCTGTGCTTGTGGCAACCGCTGCTGTCTTTCAAGCTGACATGATTTCCAGCGGAAATCATGTCAGCACACAGATCAAAAGAGCACACAGATCAGTGTAAAATAGACTGCAGGCACCTTTTCAAAACCCTAACACCATTTCTATGATTGTATATTTCACCATCATGACAAAAAAAAAGGCAAAACAGACAAAAAAGATACAAAAAAAAAGAAGTGAAAAGTTGAAGCCAATTATCAATTTTTGAGATAGCCAGAAATATCTGGAACTCCCTAATGAAAGTACAAAAAATGAAGTTCAAAATGCCGGTAATTAATCAACCGCCAGAAATAGCTAACACTACTGTACGCCTAGTTTGGATATCACGTCGTTTTTCTCAAGTATTTCTTTCTCCTTTCGGCCAAAACTGTTTTTGATGTTAAGAATTAAAAGAGAAGGGTCTGGCGGATGTGACAGTCTCATGTTTGTTGGAACGTTTGTTGTAAAACCAGCCAAGTGGTTTGCAAGTGTCCCATCTCACAGGTATGAATTAATTTATATAAAAATTATTAATTAATCTACTATTTACATACAGTGGACTCAACTGGCCTATGTATGATTTTATAAAGACGGGGGCGGGGGGTTGATGAAAGGTGTGGAAAAAAGTAATTTTTTTTCTTCTAATAACTGGTGGAATAGGTGTGATGGTTTCAGGGGCGGATCCAGGATTTTTTAGGCGGGTGGGTGCAAAATAGGTTGATTCGATAGACTTACGTTAGGTTTCACTTTCATAACACACAGATATTTAAAAATCATCAAAGGTCAGGGCCTTCTAGAGGGAGGAGTGGAGGTAGGTACTTCAGAATACCGTCCCAGAACACAATTAAGCCTGTAGACACATCCCTGAAAGTTTCATTTTCCTAACCAAACCCCAATCCAAGATAGCCAAAAGTAGCTAAATTAGAATTTTGCCAAAAAGACAGTTGGATCTACAGGCTAAGGTATGTCCTGGGATGGTATTTTGAAGTACCTACCTCCACTCTTTCTCCCACTAAAGGGTCCTGAAATTTGCCTACATGACAGGTAGAACCTATTGAAATTTGACAAAACAACTCTTTACCTTAATTTTCAGTTACTCGTTTCTTATTCTCTGGCTTTAGTTCTGAAAATATAATTCCTGTTATTTGAGTAGAATTTTGAGCCATATTAATGTTTTTTTTGTTTTTTTTTAATATATGAAATGTATTTGCATATCTTTAAAACCTTAATACTTGGGATTGAGCAAAGTTGTGAAGCTGAAAATTTTGTTGTTTTAATTCATTCAAGCAGAAGATCTATTTTGCAAGGTTTAACTCAAAATCAAAGGCCAGGACCCTCTAGAGGAAGGAGTGGAGGTAGGTACTTCAAAATACCTTCCCAGGACATACTTTAGCCTGTAGATCCATCCCTGAATGTTTCATTTTCCTAACTTATCCCCTATCCAAGATAGCCAAAAGTAGCTTAAGTAGAATTTTATCAAATACTAGAGCTATGCCCCTGATGGAAACAAGGTTAAAAAAAAAATTATCAATTATTCCCCCTTTGTTAGCCTACTGTTTCTAAATTTAAGAAATAGTGCTATTACAAATAAATCCTGAAGCATGTCAATACAACTGAAACTTTTAGATTCCTGAATTTATACTTTCTCACCATGATAGTTGTCACCCAGACAATACCCCTCTATTTTCTATATTCTACCCCTCTTTTTCAGAAATGAATTTTACCCCCACTCCTATTAATACCAATTCAGGGTATATATTTGCACATTGGGGCAGTGGGGGTAAAGTTTATTTCTTATACAAATGAGAAGTAGGTTTAAAACTTACCCCCCCTCCCTCTAATGTGCAAATATATACCCTGAATTGGTATATATAGCCTAGGGGGGGGGGAGGAAATTCATTTTGACAAAAATGATTATTATATTGGTTAAGAGCATAAAAAGGGCATCAAGTAGTATGATTACTTTATTTGTAAGTCACTAATTTTATAATGGGTGAGATAGGGAATGATCATACTGCTAATTCTATAAACTGTGCTCGGAACTGAACAGGAAGCTGATGCAAAAGGTTGTCAACCCCTGAAATACTAGGCTACTATGCTATAGCTTACTACTATACTATAGCCTACTAATACTAGGCTACGCTTGCTAGATACACTACACTTGATAAATCACTGATGAAGCCTGAAACACGCTGGCAAATACTGATAAATGCTGGATGTATGAGATAATGAAATTAGCTTGTTGGCTTTTGTGGGATCATTCTATCCAGATACTTTCCCTCGACAATAGCGTTTCCTATTTAGGGCATGTATCCTGTACTCTCAAAATGGCGTTGCTAACCGAGAAAAAAAGAAGCGAAAAGGCAACTTTGAACTGCTCTAGCTGCTGATGCCTGCGTCTCACACCGGTATAGCGGACCTTCCCGGGATCAGCAGGTCATGCTCTGTCCTTTGGTACAGAAAAATCTTGGTCATTTCACTGACCACTCACAAACTGAAATAGAGCACATTCCTTCGGGTGGGTCCCAGACTAACGGTTGATAAACAAGGGTCGTTGAATTTGAATGATAAGCATTTTTTAAAGGACTTCAAGACTTTAGCGGAAAGGGTGAAGTTTGAGGAAGGAGTAGCCCCCTCATATATGGAATAATTTCTGTTTGTTTCAAGGTTGCTCCTTACTTTCCCTTGAATTTTGATTTTGTATGTCTAACTAAACACAAACGGAGCACTGATTCAAAGCGCATAACGCCAAATTTCCTTGGTTTCCCTATCCGCCGAATTATTTTAAGCTGAAAAAATCTCTTGAGTATACCATGTATTAATATACAAATATGAGGAAGTCGTGTGCTTAATTTATGCTTATATATAATTCTAGTACAGCTGACGAAATTACTAATATTAATACAGATAGGTTAGGTTATTGACCTTAATTTTGTTTATCATATCTAAGTTCATTGTTTTGTATATACATGTCACGAATATCTCTTGATTGGTTGTAACTGACATTAGGCGGATTATGAAATTTGAATCTAATTGTGCGAAAACATGGAAATATTTTAACCTGCCAAGAACCGAAGTGAATGTCATAATTAAATAAGTTATGCCATCATGGCAAAACCGTGCACAAAATGATTCATAAGTGTGTGAATGAACATATTGGAATTGACGTAGGTTATAAAATCTAAAAAACGTTAACCAACAAAAAAGAAGCTAAATATAAAAATTGATGCTATCATAAGAAGCACGTGACGGCCAAAGATCTGAGCTGCGCAAAGCCAGCGGAGACAAGCCCACGAAGGGTCTTGCCGCTAGCATATACATAAAATAAAATATCTTTGTTCGTTGGTGTTTGTACTAAAAAAAGCTTATCTGCTCAAGCTAGAAACGTGTAACTTTGCAAAAACAATCCTGGAATATTAAAATGGTTACAGTAATTCCAAAAATTGTTCCCTGAAAAAAAGAATAGCTTAGAATGACGTCTTGATTACATAATTCGAGGACCCATTACTTTTGCGCGAACTGCAAGGTTACTGTGTCCTGCTTTTTGCCGCCTCCATCCGCTTGCTCAGGCCATTGGCCCTCGCAAATGTAAACGGACGTTGCTTACCTCTCGCTATAGTCGGCAGATCAATCCTTCGGCCCTCCCATGGCTGTTATGCCGTCACATTCCAAGTTTTTGATTTATATTCTAGTTTTTATAGTCTTTTTCTCACGGCCATCATTCTGAATACTTGTTTTTATCGATTTCTTTTAGCTTTTAGCTTAAGTATTATTATTATTTCATAAGTGCCGGAAAGACACATATATGTACGTACAAATAAACACACACAACGTGTTAACACGTAAGTGCCGGAAAGACACATACCTAAACATACACAATGTATAAACACACTCACTCATCCTTAAAGACTAGTTCTAAACTAATCCAACCCTTTGTCAAGAAGTAGGAAAAGATCTGGACGCAATTTAAATTTACCTCATTCCTATTCAAGTGAGTCAATGTACAGAAAGCTGTAGGTCTTATGAGCACACTGAATTTTAAAAATGCGCTTACTGAAAACTAAAACTATTAGTATTTCGAGCGCTGTGTTTATTATTTGTCACAACATAAATAACAAAACAGGAAAATAACCCTATGTTAAGGCTAATCAAGGTAGATGACAAGAGTACCTCCGTCACCTTCCCTCTCAAACGCTAAATGCCATGAGTGTCATTTGTATTTCCCCAAGAACGAAACTTATTTTGAACAATGTGGTTTTACTTGTAAAACAACTAACAACAATAAAAAAAAGAATCCCTATACTAGGAAGAACTAATGAAAATAGACTGTTTAATACAATAATGATGTTAAATCCTTAAAGTTTCAGCGATTTTGGATTTGTCAATGTTATGGTTATTCAAAAAGATTTTTTAAAATATATTTTAGTGTATAATAGTAAGATAGTTTATTGGCATGTTAAAAAACTATGAGCAGGTACTCAGTCGTCCCAGTTAAACATTGGAACGGTGCCTCAATCAACGATAAAGAAAGTGTTAAAAAGAGATGTCTTAGAACATTTTGAGTTAGTTTTTATTGTTTGTTTGTTGTTCTATGTTGCTTGTGCTTTTCGTGTGTGTGTTGCTTTTTGTTTCTTTACTTGACATAAATAGTTAGTTTGGATCTATTAGAGCTAGTGATTGACTTTTGGGAAAAATATCATCTTATCCTTTTATCTTACGTATTAACTTGTGGTGAAGTCGTAGGAAGTGATATAGAAAAGAAAGAAAATTTTTTCAAACATTTGGAAGTGAAGGAAGGTTTATTTTGCGAGGAAGAGGTAAAGGCAGTAAAGTCGTCTTAGTAGCATGCCTTCAATGTGACAATTAGACAAAACAATTAGAGTTAACCAGCCCACCTCCTGTACCTTTTTTTGCTACCGGGCTCCCCGTGACCCCTGATAATATCAGTTCAAATGTTTAGGAATGCCATTTTGTTCAAAATAGTCGAAAGTTCCAGTAAATATGCCTGGGTTTGGGTAATAAATTATAACATTTTTAACTGTTTGCAGACGGTTTTATAGTAAGAAATATGAGAGTATATTAGATCTTCGTGTCTGATAGGCTCGAAACTTTTAAGGTTCGGTCTCTGGCGAAAACAACACATTTGTTGGGATGAGGGAGGGTGTGGGGGAAACGGGATATGGTCAAAAAGCTTCTGGTCCGTGATCAGTATGAAACTTACGGTTGCAAGTCCTTGGGTCAAGAGGAACAGAGACATTGTGTAAATTAGGGATAGGAGGCTCTCTAAATGGGGCTTGGAAAGGAGGAAGAAAATTTTCTTCCAGTCGACTCGAAAATAATATATATATATATATATATATATATATATATATATATATATATATATATATATTTATATTTTTTTTTTTTATATATATATATATATATATATATATATATATATCTTTAAGTCCTTTGGTTGAGGGCAGGGGCGAATCTACAAAATTTTCATTGGGGGGGGGAAAGAGGGGTCTATTGTCGGATATTCAAGGAGCATGGGCTATATAATGTTTTTTGTCCACATTATTGGGAGGGGGCAACTGCACTCCTTGCCCCTCCTAAACGACGCCCCTGGCTGAGGGGACAACAATGCAACAGGGAAACTAGATAAACATATTGATTCTCACGAAATCAAGGCCCGACAAAAGACTATAAAAGGGACACAGAATTTTTTATAATTTGAAGGGACAATGCTGCTCCTATATTAGATCAATGCTAAATTTAAGACGAAAATATCCCAACGAAATGATCAATTCTTTCTTATATTAAGAGAAATCAGAAGATATAAATCAGGAATGACATATGGTGGTACAAGCTTTATAGATACAAGAATAGAACATCTGTTAGCTTGATAGTTGCAGAATAATCTTAATCAAGTGCATTGCATTATATAAATTACTGATTTGAGGTCTTAATTTATATGTTACCACCTCCAATATAATGGTCTGAAGAAAAAAAAACTTAAATAAAAAGCAAAATCGGTGGATTTTTATCATCTCTAATTCTAAACCTTATCCTGGTTTTTATTATTATTGATCCTGCTTGCTCGGCAACACATGACTTTAAACAGCGCTGCAGGGTGGCCTGAAGGGGTGGCACCCCTAGAGGAAATATAGTTTGATAAACGACAGAATATTGGGTACTTACGTGTTATAGCGACCGTACTTAGTTCTCGATCTGTAATGAAACCGGTTTTCTGTGTCCACTCAGAGATAATCAGTTTAGCCTGAGGTATATTCTAATTAAATGTTCAATATATAGAGGTTGTTAGGCTAGGTTTTTAATATAGTGCGCTCTGGGTGGCATGCTTTCCATAATTCTCTGTTGTAGTTTCCTTAAAGTTGTAACTAAAATAGCTCATTTTCATCAGGTTTTGGTATATTTCATTTTTATTAACCTAACTTCACTTCTTTGGTGTGGTCGATATATATAACACGCAAGTTCCGAATATTGCACTGAATTTTTACTTTTGGATATTTATCAGTTTTTTTTCTGGGGGGGGGCTTTCCTGGGCTAAATAACCTCTTTCTAGCAGTGCTATTTACAATGAGCTGTCTCCCCATCGTAGTATAATATTTGCAAACATGAATACGTCAGAAGTAAAAGGCTTGAGATTACTTGTACAGGACATACTCTTATTGATAAGAGAGAATAGCCAAGCGCGAAATGTTTGCATAAAGCCTCCATTCAGTCCAACGCCTGCACTGGTACGACTCTTTAGTTTTTCTGAGTCGATGACAGTTTCATTGATTTACATAACATGAAAATCTCGACATGGAACGTTAGGACAGTGAAAGAGAACTATCGACATTTTACCTGACGAATTCAGAAATTTTGAACTCCACTTGTTAGGAGTTACAGAAACTCATATTCCAGGGTGTAGAAACATGAAACTAGGTGTTCTAGAACTTGTTAATTCAGGTGGGACTGACGGCGTAGGTAGAATATAGGGCTCACGATGAATAAGGAAGCTTCTAGGTCTTGCTAAGGTTGAGAAGGGTGTCAATAAAAGAATTCTAGTTGCTCAACTTATGAACAGAAAGTGAAAGGTATCAGTCGTATTGGTGTACACCACTGTAGAACCGACTGACGGAGACATCTGTTTATACAGTTACAGAAACATACAGACTAAGGAACAAATACATCCCAGCTAAAAATAAGTTATTTCTATCAGAGGATTTTAATGCCCAGGTTGATATAAATAGGGGTAGATGGTATCCTAGCTTAGGTACCTTGAAGCTTGAAGTCTTTTTAGCTCCTGCGTCTGTTTGGTTATCATATGTCAAAAAGTTTCTTTTTTGCTCCCATTTTACCATTAATTTTGTTTGTTTTCTTGTTTACAAGCATAAAATGCCTTGCTATGGTAGCACTTATGACATGTCTGAATCTCCATCAGCCTATGTTTCATGAGCTCTGTGATGCTTCTGTATTTCCGTACGTATAAGACCCAATTCTTCTGATAGTGAGTTGATTGCTGATTTATGTGTTCAATGTATAGATTTCAGTTCCGATTTGGGAGAACTTCTAAAATCTTTTTGAAAATTACTAAGCTAGTTGTCTGCTGTTTTCTCTTTTTTTGTCATGTTTTGGAATATATATTCGTTTTACTAAATGAATTATTGTTTTGTATTGCATTGTTGATTTTTCTTCTACTTCAGTGGGACACTAATCTGTCGGAAAGAAATGTCCTGGGCTTAGTTTTTGTTATGTTTTCAGCATGGAAAACGTGGCCAAGTATATTTGAATATGAGCTTATTTCAATTGACTAAAAAAGAGAAGAAAGTTTGATAACTAAAGTATTTTCATGAGTTTTTTTTTGTTCGTGCGCACATCCTGATTTTTATAAAATATTTTAATAAGTGTGGAAAGCCAACAGCTAGTGTTTTGAGAATTAAGCACTAGTGGATCTATTGCGTTGACGCTAAAATCTAAAAATGTAAAAGAAAGAATTCGCTGATTTCAGGTGCGAAGTCTCAGGACATATTTTCATTTCCTCTTCTCTGAAATTTCGTCCTATCTTTTCTGTACACTTGAGAAAAGGCTTTATTAGGCTTAAAAAGCACCTTTATTACGTTTAGACCGATCAATTTATTTTTTTCACTTTTAGGAAAGCATACGATGGAGAGTTCCTATGGATTTTACGGGTAGACCTGGTCGTATCGTTGAAGATGAGCAAGAAGCGCCTCACGTAGCTGCGGCAGAAGGTCTTAACTGGAAAAGACGTTTATTAGGCAGTAAATGTCTCTTGGGTATGTTTACTGTGGGCTACTGGAATCATATTGTACAAAAATGCTTCAAAGCTGCTCTCATTATCCCCATTTTAAAGAGAAGGGCTATAAGTTAAAGCTTCTGCGTATTTTTAAAATTTATTTTTGACAACTTTGTTTTCTATAAGAACAACTTTCTAAATCTTACTCCGAAGCTAAACCTACCTTTTTCAAGATTAATAAGTATAATTAGTCGGAACAATAATCTATTATAACTTAGGCCTGGGATCTTTAACCTTCTACATTCTTTGAAATTATCTTTAAATTTGTAATATTCTGCATTTAAATGATCGCCTGGTGCAGTTGGGATGGATTATTCTTCTCTCTGGATATCTTTTTATTGACTGCACCAACGGGATGAAATTTCAAGCTTGTATTTTCAAAACAAATAAATATTAGGAAAGCTATGTATCATAATCAAGACTCTGTGAGTCAAGGGCGACAGACTGCTGGCCATTTTTGGTCTCTAATCTCTGGTAAAACTATCATCCCTCCCCCCGGCGCAGATCCCTCCCCCCAGAGTAGAGCTTTATTACTTCTATGACCCGATATTATTTTAAGCAATGCGGTAGCAAGCAGTTGTATTTTCCTTTCTAAAATATCTCCTGCGAACTACTTTCACCGGGTGAAATTTTTCCCCTGAGCATTTTTGCTACAAGGGACTGAGCATTTTTGCCGCAAGGTTCGTCTTCAAGATAGGGGTAAAAAATTAGTTTGCATATTAATCAGCCAAGTTCATTTCAAAAACTATTTCGAAATTGGGAGTTTTTAATGGAAGATAAGCTATTGGGTGTGTTCTTTTTCTATGTCTTGAAAACTGTTCATAAACGAAACCCAATTGTGAAACTCCATGTCAAGTGACAACGACCAAGCAGCTTCGCTATGTAAATTCTTGCAGCCAAGTATGAGGTGCTGAATCGATTCAAGCATTTTTAGCAATTTAAAGAAGATGCGAGACCCACCTTCCATTCTATTTCGGGAGTAAAAATTGCTTAGCATTTAATTATGTGGCGTACCGTATAATCTGCTTTCTTTGCGACATCAGAATAGGGAATGCAGGCCATAAGGCCTTAGCAAGCCTTGAGAACCTTGCTCTCAGGCTGTCTCTTTGTGTGAAAAGGTTTTGGTTGCTGGTTGGTTGGGTTGTTTTTGCTGCTAAAAGATTGACTAGCTCTAATCCCCTTGACGGCTCGGAATATGTTGGAAGTGGAATGTCAACTAAGCAAAGTGAGGGTAAGACTTTGCTTAATTGAAAACTAAGTCAAGTTCTCTAGAGGAATACTATTTTGTTGTCTGGAATTGCGAAATGAATTTGCTAGTGATTTCTAGTGATTATCTTGAATGTCTGAAAACAACAATGCCAGTTCGTATAGAATTGGCCTGCTCAATGGTTCTAAAGCTTTATTTATGGCTACTATCTTGGTAGTGAGAATTGAAGGGCCACCAGCAATTTGTTTGACTATGTTTAACGAAAATTGAGGAATTACAGTTGCTGCTGACTAATCGGGAAATATATCCAGTTCTTACAGTCAGAAATTCTTTGTATTTCCGACTGGAGTCATTCTGATTTCTTATTTTTCATCTGGCTAGACATAAGTCAGGACTGGGATCATTTCCCATGGAGAAGTTTCAGGAGTTACACTTAAGTATGACGGAATTTTTGTACAGTACTGAAGGATGATTTTGTTGCGTTTATCGGCTGTAGTTAGAATTCCTGATAATTTTCTTGCCTTTCCAGAGGATATGAAGTAATGTAAGACGATCCTAAGAGTGATGTTTTAAGCTCCCTTTAGATTTACAGCAGATCTTATGCAGAGCTTTCGTATGCTACTATTCCGTGTCCGTTTTGGCTCTTGTGTACTGGAAGTAAAACTGTAAAAGAATCTTTGACGGTTTCGCCAGTTTATGCCAGCCATTCTCTTTATAATAGTAACTTTCTGTCAGCAATTTTCTTTTACCCTCCCTCGCATGTGGCCTTCAAGTTAATCTTGGGTCAATTGCGATTCCGAGAAGCTTTCCTTGAGTTTTGTAATCTGAAATATATCTGTATATTCTTGTGGCAGGTACTTTTTTCTGTGAAATGCTATTAGCTTTGATTTTTCATGTGGTATTTTATGCCTATTGCTTTGGAAAAATGTTAAGGTTCATCTAGTGCTTTTGCACTGAGTCTGCAGGTCGTCATTGTTGCTTTTTGCACGCCAAAGATGAAGATTACCTACATAGGCACCCTTTCTTATTAAATTCTCAAAAAAAAAACAAGTTTACTAACAAGAATCTGTATAGAAGAAGAGTTGACGGGATCCCTGCGGGACACCCATGGTTGCTTCTTTTTCCGTTGATAGTTAATCTTAGTACGCACGCTGTAATATTTTCGTAGGAGAAAGTTCACGATGAAGTATATAGAATTTTGAAGAAAGTCCATAGAATGCATTACATCGACTCCTTTTGTACATGGTCAAGTGCCAGCACGACAAGAAGGATTTACCTTTCCATGAGGACACGTTTGATTTTGCTCTCTGGGATAAGTAAGCTATCATTTGTGCCTAGGTCTTTACGGAAGCCAGCTTGAAAATGTGGGATCATTGGTTGGTTTATAGGACAGCATTGACTTTGCAGATTATCTGTGTTCTCTTTTTCGGTTCATTACCAACTGTTTCCTAATCCCTGAAGCCGCATTGTGACTTTAAGCTGCGTTATATACTTTAGTCATGCTTTCACGTCCTATCATCTGTCTCAGCTAACTATTTGTAAGTTATGTCGTCTTGTCCTGGTGTTGATTTTGAATTCACCCTTCTGGTGCAGATTTGAAGTTCTTCAGAAGTGAACGGACTTGTCAAGCTATTTTTTAAAAATCGTCTCGTCATAGAGTTTGTAAATTTTCAGTGGTCTACTGTCAAGTTGTTAGGGAGTTTTCTCAGAGGTAATTGGCAGGGTTTCTTTCCCCTCACTGTTTTTAATTGTCTTTTCGTTTGCCATCAAAATGAGTGTTTATTGGATTTGTCCAACACTTCTATGTATTGGGAATGCTAAAACGGTGGAGTTTAGAGAGTGAAACATTCCGATCTTTCTCTTGGAAAAAATCTGACCAGATTTCTTTTTTTACTTTTAGACATTTAACTACCACTTCGACTCTTCCAAGTTTTTTAAGATTTTACTTTGCCTCATTCTTTTAAATTTTGTTCCTTGCAGCTTTCTTAACGCTCATTGATTCTGCTCAATCTTTTTCCCACCACATTTTTTGTGTCTGTTTCCCGCGATGGCCCGGGTTAATGCTAATGAGCTTAGATATTGGCTAAAACGTTGGCTAAAAGGGGGGGGGGCTGAAACGTTTCAGAATTGTTTTGCTGATTTTTTTGTAGCCATTTGTTCTGGATCAATTACGTATGTTACTATGTTAAAGTTTTTATATGCTAAATATCCTGTGAAGAGATCTCAATTCCCTAGTCTGGTTTTAGATTGGTATAGAAGACGGATTCTAGCGTCAAGACTAGACGTTTTTTCTTGTTAGAAACACTTCATGGTCGGATTGAACTTTGTCCACTCTGCGTATCTTTATTTTAGCATATAGCTATGGGGAGACCAAATGGAGATATGACTAGTTTTCTATTCCATAAAAAAAAAAAATAATAACTAATTAAAATTGGAATTTGGTCGTGCCGTTTTTTTTTGTTCGCTAAATACTGTTTTAATTTAAAACGTACGTTACAATTTTAGGTCAGAGTGCACCCACTTCCTCTACTCCTCGATCTCCAAACGTCTTTCGTATTGGACAAGCCACTACTGGTCTTGAAGCAGCTATTCACATGACACAGCCCTGGTTTCACAGTGGGATGTCTAGGGAAGAAGCGGCACATCTATTAACTACATCAGGTCTCGTCGACGGGTAAGTAAAGAACTCATTTCTTAACCTTGACAGTTTTTATGTCTGAACGAATTTTCAGTTATTATGTAATTATTATGCATCCTTCTTTGAAGATAAGCGAGCAACTTAATTATTCGCTTAATTTAAACCAAAATAGGTATTTTGAGGATTAACCTTGATAGATCCCATGAATTGAGAAAAGGGAATAAATTATCAAATAGGCTGATATTGGGTAATAGGCTTTGATAATAGGCTTTCTGCATGGGTAATTTAAAATACTGCGGTGCAAGACAACTACTTTGGCATCTTTTTTATGGTATCTTTATTCTGGAAATTCTGGAAGGGGGTCGTGAAACGGAAGAAAAGTTCTGCTGAAGGCTGCAAAATTCCTCTTTTTTCCAGGACATTTTTTTTTGCCAATTAAGTTAAAGATAACCTTGTCGTGTTGCCTTAATAAAGAGCTATGTGCCTCCTGAGTATATTTCTTTTTTTGTCTTTCAACATAATAAATGCATCGGAAAATTTTGTATATTGAAAACTTTTATCATTTTGTACACTAATGAAAATATCTGCATGTCGAATCCTCATGTCTTATTGACATGAACTAATTTTCGTTCCCAAGATAAGGGTTTTTAAAACAAGATATGGACGTATTCAAATGAAAAATAGAGGCACCACAGAGCGATTTCTTATGTAATAAAAAAGGCAATATCTTTTTTACAAATACATATTACAACGATTTAACCCTTCCTGAGCATTATTGGCTTTATAGGTTGTAATCTGGCCAAAACTAAGTTTTTGAATAAATCAGATGAGTTAAATAAAATCCGATTCGAACGTTTAATTTAGATAACTAAGCTGTTTCAAACTATGTGCCATTCATATTTTTTTTTATTTCTATGATCTTAAAATAGGGCTCTTTGGAAAATAAAGTGGGCGTGACAGTTTATATATTATTTACCAATGGTATTTTTTTGGAAAAATACTTCATGCATATATTTGGCCATGCTTATGAATATAAACATGGATTTGTCACTAATAAATACCAATTCCTAAGAAAGATATTGAGAATTCTTTAAGATAGGAAATTAGCATTAGATCAAAACGGATGAGATACGCCTTAATGTTGGAGGTTTATTATTATTATTATTATTATAACTACATCGAGTTGGACACTTAAACGAATCGCCATAAATTGGTATGTTACATAATGTTACTGGAAATGGGGTATGGTTTTCCTTTTTTGTATCACTTCTGCCATCCCAGATATTATATCCCGGAGTGTTCTTCTAAATGCGACCTTAGGTATGTTATTACATGTTCGTACTATTTTTCACAAAAGCATTGAAAGTTTAAACACTTAAATAACATGGCTTTCACAATAATAACGACAGTACAGAAATGAAAACGTTTTAAATCTTCAGATTGAAAATTTTGCTAATGAGCACGGTTTTATAATTTTTGGGCTCCTCTAATTAAGCCAATTAATAGAAAGTAATGTCTACTGTTTTGAATTTGATAAAACTTCGAAAGATTCTAGATTATGTCCTAAAAAAGAAAAAAAAATATTTCAATAGAATACATTTTCTTGGCCTTTGAGCTTAATAAAATCACAGTGACTATCAAGACTCCTAATTAGAATTTGAGGACCCAGAAGAAACGATTATTTTTTTAAACTTTTTGGTAGTTTAGTTTTAGTTCGGCAAAAGACCAGTAAGGACAAAATAAAGACCAGATTGCTTATGTTAATGTAAGAGGAACAGATTATGTAGGAAGAAAGGATGTTTGCCCTTGATACTAATTAAATAAAAAAAAACAAGTTTTTTCAACCGAAAGTAAGGAGCAACATTAAAACTTAAAACGAACAGGAATCATTGTACATGAAGGGGATTTCCCCCTCCTCAACACCTCGCTCTTTACGCTAAATTCTTTTAGTACTTTTAAAAAGCGTCTTATTGTTCTAATTACACGGCCCTTGCGTTTCAGGAGTCATTCTTAAAGGATTGGGACAAAAAACAAACTTTAGCGTAAAGGGTGAGATGTTGAGGAGGGGGCAGCCGCCTTTATATATTTAATAATTTTAGTTCGTTTTAAGTTTGAATGTTGCTCCTTACTTTCAGTTGAAAAAACTTGTTTTTTTTATTTGATTTCTGATCGTTTTCTAAAAAATGCCATTAAATCTGGCCCCACCTCCACGGAGAAACCTCCTCCCTATGGAAATATCCTCTAGACAATTTAATCCCGGTGAAAATTTACCCCGGACAGTTACTCTTAACCACTCCATTCGTTAAAGTGAGACAGAAAAGAGAAAGCAAGACATATAAAAAGAATTTTGTATAAGAATTCTGGCAAATTCCCCCATTGTATAATTTACCCTAGCAGGTCCACACCCTCGGAACTTCCCTCTCCATGGAAAATTCCCCCATGGAAAAAACCCTACCATAAAATTTGTCCCCCCCCCCACCCAAAGATCTATGCATACATCCCAATAATAAATATTATGTGCAAACAATGGGCAAATTTTGTAACTTAAAGAGCTTTCCCCTGGGGCTATGGGGGGGGGGTAATTTAATACCCAAAGACATAGTTATTGGGCTTTTCAACTATGATGAACAAAATGGCTGTCTCAATTTAAATCGGACGATTTTGGGAAAAAGGGGTATGGGGAAGGGGGCCTAGTTGCCCTCTAATTTTTTGGTCACTTAAAAAGGGCGCTAGAATTTCTAGTTTCCGTTTGAATGAGCCCTCTCTCAATATTCTAGGACCAATATTCTGGGTTGATACGATCACCCCTGAAAAAAAAAGAAGAAAAAAAAAAAAACAATAAATACGCATCCGTGATCTTTCTTCTTGCAAAAAATACAAAATTTCAGATGTGTGCAGATATGAGCTTGAAACCTATACAGTAGGGTTTTCTGATACGCTGAATCTGATGGTATGATTTTCAATAAGATCACTTGACTTTAAGGGGGTGTTTCTCCCTTTTTTCCAAAATCAGGAAAATGTTTTCAGGCTCATAACCTTTTATTGGTAAGACAAAACTTTATGAAATTTATCTATTTGAAATCAGCATAAAAAGCCAATTCTTTTGATATATCTGTTGGTATCAAAATTGCATTTTTTAGAGCTTTGGTTACTATTGAGTCGGATCGCTCCTTACTTACAATTCGTTACCACGAACTTTTTGAAAAGATTTTTTTTTATATCTTAATAATAGATGCCAATGAAGAGGGGTATAACTGCTATATTAGTTTCGTGAGAAAGTGGTGGTCTATTTGAGGTGGAAAACCTTATACAACATATTGTATGTCCGAAAAAATACATGCTTGCAAATAATTTAAAGTTTCAGTGTTTCAAGTGTGACTCCTTATCTCCCTTTTGAACTGTCTTACGCTTCTTGGAATCAAATAATAATCTACTGTTTAGTGAGTAATGGACGAAGGTTAAATAAGCACATGTCTTTGTTGAAGACCTGAGAGTCATTGTAATAATGTGAACGTAACGCATATTGTTTACCTTATATGTGTTGAAGTTTCAAGTTGTTTTTTGTTTTTTCGCCTGTTTTATTTAAATTTTGTATTATTTTCTTAGGGCTTTCGTTGTCAGAGAAAGTCGGAGCAAAGCTGGAATTTACGTCCTATCCTATCTATATCGTGGCAGAGTTCATC
This sequence comes from Artemia sp. Qi Xiang Cuo, assembly GCF_049724085.1. Lineage (NCBI taxonomy): Eukaryota > Metazoa > Arthropoda > Branchiopoda > Anostraca > Artemiidae > Artemia > Artemia sp. Qi Xiang Cuo. Next base: position 37,899,535 of record NC_142803.1, on the reverse strand, counting down.
ATGCCCAAGTAACTCAGGTAAGAAAAAGTTTCAGCCTCAAAATACAAAAAGAAACATATAGATTTCCAAATTTCCATAACAAAAAATTGATTCAAAGAAAAATATAGTGTTTCAGTTTTATATTGCTAGGCAATATGTCGCATTAATATATGCAAGTATCTCAAATTACGTAAATTAGCTTTATAATTTGACCATTACTTAATCTCTTGGGCTATTTGTTTACTACCCTACCTTTCTTCCTACAGGCTTTTCAATCGGCAACCCAGGCATCAACTTTGACATAGCCTTAAATTATGCCATTTGAATTGAATAGAATTTATTTATGATCCGTTGTAAAAAAAAAAATAACAAACGAAGTATAAGAAAAGAAATAAAGAAAAGAGAAAGACGGGAAATGACCAAAAAAAAAAAAAAAAAAAAAAAAAAAAAAAAAAAAAAAGAAAAAAGAAAGAATTCATAAAACGAGCACACAGGCACAATAATTAACCGAATAACCTAATAATAATTAACACATAACAAGCACAATAATTACAAAAAAAAACAAAAAAACACGCAATACATTTACTGTTTTAAAATGGAACGCCATGGGTGTCCATAGCTTCCTTTATTGTAAGCTTCAATGCATCTGATGATGGCAGCATTAGGGTCTATATTAGCATATCTCGTGCATTAGAGTATATATTATCATATCTTCTATTCACCCAAGAATTACTTGCCCAGGGTTATTAGATACTAAGCTACCATAGGCACTGGAAATGACGGATGAGGAGCTCATCGCCGATTGGGAGGTCAAGATATTTCATATCTGGTTTAGGAGCAACGGGTACTTCATCAAGATCAACTTTATATCATTTGGGAACTGGGTTCCAGTTGAATAGTACCACCTCTGACTTTTCAGTGGTTAACTAAAGATTTATCATGAAGTATTCTCGATTCAGAATGGAAATTTTTTTCTGAAACGCCAGTACCATTTGGATGGGGTTGAAGTCATTGTCCGCGTAAACAATAAGAGATACAAATATACCTTCTAAAATGCAAGGGGTAGCCGCTTGGGATTATACGTCCGGAATACAATTATTAAGCGCGACTGGGGATGTAAGGGCTCACCTTGCTTTACTCCACGGCTTTCAGGCATGACTATCTCTGTAATCATTCTGTCAGGCAGATTAACTATGACAGTTAAATGAGTATACATATTATACAAAGTACAAATAATACAAGTACTGACCCTGTGCTTATACAGTTCAGTGAGGATATGCGCGTGAATTAACGAATTATCGAACCTGACATCATGGCTCCCTAGAACAAATGACTCCCGATTTATCAACATCAATCAAAACTGACGACAGTGCTGTCAGTGCATGAGCGTACCCTATTCCTTTCTGGAACCCAAATTGATGTTGGGGCATATAACATTTATCAATCAATTCAGGCATTATCAACTTCCCAAAAATTTTACAAAAGTTTTAGCTACCGCTATTAGTCCGTATGATGAACATTCATTTAAGGGTTTGTTCTTTTTAAGAAGAGGAGTAATACTGCCAGTTGAAAACGAAGGAGGAACGTTTTCTTTTGTGAACACCATTTGGAAAATTAGTGTAACGTGGGAAAGAAGTGAATGTGTTCCACATAGGAGGTGTTTAGCGCAAACGTGATCTATACCTCTAGAGAGAGGCTTCTTGATTTTATGGATTATATTATAAACATCAGAATTATATACAGTAAGGGTAACTACCTATTATGTTTAACTACCTATTCTTACTAGCGTAACTCTGGATTAGTAGCCTTTTTATGTCAAATACGTATTCGAGCGTTAAATTTGAAGCTACTTCCTTGTTTAAATGCCTAAATGATTAATTCAAGCTCTCACCTTTACATTTATAGAAATAAATAATTTTATTTTAGCTACTTCTTACTGTTATTAAAATTTAGTTTCGGTTGTTAAAGTTGAGATTTCTTTAAGCGGCAGTAAACACTCAAACTGCTTTAAATTGAAATTTTGTTCTTCTGTTTTTGGTTGTAGGTTGTGGCGTTTGGGTATCTTGTTTTCTAGATTTATTCGACCGTTAAAATATTTTATGGGGAATTGTAGTTAAATGACCTACAGGAAAATGAAAGCGATAATTGAAGGTGAAACGACTTTTCTAAAATATTTGCGGGGGCGGATGCTGCATAATATTTTATTCGCTGAATGTTACTTGACCAGCACTAATTAATTTATCCGTGTAATAATATTCCGCTGTATAGTCATTATAGTTATTGAAGGTTTCAGACAGTTACGCGACTTAGTCTTATCCTCTGTGATTTAGTATCAAGTCTGAGCGACACTATAGTCGTATCTGTTAGAAGCTAAGATTTTTGATGATTCTAGTGGTGTCAATTGACGGAAATGTAGGGGGTGGACAAAACCATACTTTTTAAAACACTTCGGGAGGGGCAATTTTTTCGCTAAAAATACCTAAAAAACTATTTTCAGTGAAGATATTAAAAAAGCCATTTCCAATGAAAATTCAAAAAAAGTAGGTATATTTCAAAATCTAGAGGGGGCAAAAAATCGTGGAGGGGGCAAATGGCCCCCCTCCCCAATTGAAGCCACTATATGATTCAACTTCGTCGTCGATTTTAAAGTCACGCTTGCGTTACAGAAATGGACGACGTAAATAGCGAGAGCTCCGTTTGAAAAGCGGTAGATGAACATTAACTCGTTCTCAAATATTATCTGCTAATGCTATTTATTAGTACATTTATTGGATTCAGCATAGTATTGGGAAAACTGCTGATACGAGCTTTCATTTCTCCTAAGTTTCAAATAATGCGCCTCCAATCTTTGCTCTAATTAGACTTATTTATGTAGACTTAAATTTAGTTCCTTCCATGCCGGCTGGTATATGCCGGCTGGCCACGATCACCTCTAAAGAGCTTGCGGCAGCAGAGTCCACAAAATATGTTCCCGCCAGTGTAGCATTGGTCAAGTGTCGTTTTCTGCCGTCAATGTATTATATTACAAGGGGGGGGACAATGTCGTACATCGCTGGGGAGCCTGCCATCGCCTGTACGAACCATGTAAACTTGAAGTTGGAGTAGGACCGGGTGTTTTTGGCCTCACCTGGCATCTGGAATTCAGATGTTACGTGTCATGTTACTTTAATACCTCTATCTACTGCTCTGGATTTCCTCAACCAACAATGGTTCCTTTGTTGTTGTTTTTTTACTTACGAAAGCGTTCATAATTCTGCAAGACCAGTGTATTCTCAGGATGTATTGGAGGTAGTTATTTTCAAAACCTTGTATGCGTTTCTCAAGCTGTTTTGTAAGTTCCCAAGCTTCGCATCCATACATTAGTGCAAATTAGACATAATTATTTTGGAGGTTGAGCTTCAGCGGGTATGCAGGACTTTTTTCAGACTATACATAATTTGGTAAAACCATTACCTGCATAAGATTACCTTTAACTCATTGGAACCAATAGTCAGTGGCCAGTCTGTATTTGCATTGACGTTGTTGCGCATGACTTTAGTACTGATTGACAATCCAACTTGTGCAGCTGTGTTTAAGAGTTCTGAGCTGTTCTGCTGTAAGTCTTCTTGAAGATGATAAAGGAGCACAATGTCATCAGCAAAATCACCATCAAAGACAGTGTGGCTCTTATTCAACTGAATTCCTCCAACAAAATGACTTGCCGGAAGCGTGTAAGTCGATAAGAATCGTGAACAGCACAGGAGAGAGGATACAGCCTTTATTGGAAAGGACCTGGAACCATTCTGTCAGGTCTCCACCTTCATTAAATAATCTTGTCCAGGAGACAAAAGTGTCGTAATATTCTCGAAAGTAATTCTCTATGGACAGAATCAAAAGTCTTAAGAAGTAAATAAACGCAAATACTATTCTGTCTGTCATCCATTCCTTTAATTCTTCAATCGGTATTCTTAAACTCAATATTAGATTAACAAACAAGCTGTCTGTCGAAAACTGTGCTGCTCGTCTCTCAGGATCACATCAATTTTTGACTGAATACGACCTTTCTTAAAAAAGTTAAACAATGACGGCTTTCTTCCAGTCATTAGGAACACTGTCAGTTTCTCAAATCTGATTCAAGATTTCATGAATAGGTTTCGCTAAGATCTTGATTATATCTCAATAAATTAGGTTGTAGGTCATCAACTGTGGCAACCTTGCTATTCTTCAGCTTTCGTAGTACGGACTTGACTTCAAGGAGACTTACGGGTTCACCGTTGATATCCAGTTGATAGAGTGGCAATCTGGAAGGAGGTACTATGGGATTTGGGCGAGGGAGGGGAGAGAAACGTTGAGTACTTCGTTGAAGTAATCTCTCCATCTGCTATCAATATCTTCTTTTCTCATAAATAATTTACCCATTTTACTTTCAACAGCACTTGTAGACTTGCGAAAGTCACCGCTGGTTCTCTTTGTGATGCGATACACTGTTCTACTATCACCTTTACTGGCAGCTGCCTCAGCTTCGGCTACCTTTGTCTCCAAAAAAAAAACAACTTCTGTCATTCTTAGTGGACTACTTCACAGCTTTGTAGATTTCTTTTTGCTTGGGCTTGAGGTGAGTCTTATAGTAAGAATTGACATTATTATCACAATACAGCTTGATCCAGCTTGATCTTATTTCTTCCCTGTCTTGCATGGGTTTCCAGGAGCCATCACTAGGGGAAGGCCCCTGGAAACCTCTTTTACCCCGAGAGTTTCACCATACCCCCTTGATTTGCCCCCCCTCCCCCCACAAATGAAAATAACGCATATGCCAATAGTGTATGCGTATACATTGCTTCTATTTTAAATGCAGGTCTCTAGGAGTTCTGGTGCATAGTTATTATCACAACCAACTTTGGCATTAAGATCACCTTTCTTCTTCAGGCATAAACTCGAGCATCGAATTTTTCACTTAATCACTTAAAGCTAGGGCGACTCCAGCTTCATGCTTCCTCTCATTTCCAGAGAAGAAGACTTCATATCCATCTGCATGCATAGATCCAAAACCTGAAAGTGTGGCTTCTGATAGACCTTCTTTGTCCAAGGTTATATGGACCGGAAGTCTTAATTTCTCCCTGTCTTTGACCAGCTTGAGTACATGGCTTAATAGTCCTGGCATTCCAGAACCCAAGGCAAAGGGATTGTTTTGTTGTCAGAAGACGTATCCGTTAATGGTCCGTGGTCGTCATCTGTCAAGTCAAATCAGACCCGAGGTATTATATTGTTGATTCAAAATCATCGTTTTTACGGAGATAGGCGATCAGTCCACCGCCCAACACTCTTCCTTTCCTGAATTAGGACAGGCTGTTCTCCAATACCCCGAGATGCAATCGTTACAGGCGCAGTTAATCGATCATAAAAGTTGCTTCGAAAGCTGGACAATACTCAACTCAAAAAATTACGCTGAAAAATATAACAAAAAATCACCTCGTATTTTTACCTCCCCTTCCCCTCCTCTAGAAAAATACCCCTAATTTCCTGAACTCACGAAATGTAAACTTACTTATCATGTAATTCGCTAGAAATATCTCATGACATTAGTTTTTCCCAGGTAACTTATTTAATAGCTAATTTAATTTACAGGTAATGGATCAGACACGCAATACTTCATGCTTTAGTTTGGATGGTGGAAAAACCAAGTTTTATGATCTGCTTCAACTAATAGAATTTTATCAACTGAACAGCCTATCATTGCCAACTCAACTGACTCACTATGTCATGCGTCCTTCAACAAAACCCTTCATGACCATGCGATCACTCGCTTCCAGTTTTTGACTATTTTCTCTCTCGTTTTGTATAGTCAGGGGTGAAACCAAGGTCTGGTTGGTGACCCAAAATCAGAACACGTTCTGTGTCATGTTTGGTTTTGGGAGGTCGTGATTATTCATAAAGTAATAGCAAAATCGTTTGGCTAGAATTTTTTTTTTTTTTTTTTTTTTTTTTTGATGAGTTTTCGTGAAATTTTATGCTAAAGAAAGAAGTGGTCGTGAAATGAAGTTGTAAAGAAATGAAGTTGTCGGATAATTTTTACTCCTGTTTATAATTTTGAAGAATTCCAAAGACTTGAGATCCTCACCGAAAATTTTAAGAAGGAGAATTCTGCCATGTTTTCCATAAAAGACGATGTAAGTTTTTGGCATTTTAGATTTTTTAAATACCGTATTATGAATATCAAGGAGTCAATTCCTGGATAGAAAAAGCCATAATTCACTTAAAAAGGATCAAAATTTGCTAACAAAATAAGCTGAATTTTAACTAGCTTTGGTTTTTTTGACGGTTTGACTTGTCATGGTTTCTTGAAATATGTTTGTTTCACTAGCACGACAAAATTGACTTATTCGTCTTTTTCCCCAGGGCTAGAATGGCCTGTGGTAAAATACGTCATATCAGTCCTTGGTTAATGCTTGATTAAGTGTTGAATTTTACAATTAAGTTCCTCTTATTGCACTGCTGAATTTCTGTTTGTGTATAAATTAGTGTATACATCAAATTTATTTAAGAATTTTTTTTTTTAGTGTATGACATATATTGATAGTCGAAGTATAGTGTGTAGAATACCCTTTGTAGCTAGTTATTTATACATTAATCTCTTTAATATTTTGTGTACGAGGTTTGACTGTATTTCTAATAATTTTTCTTCTGTTATTGTTTTTCTTCTGTTATTGGGAGAAAATATTTACGATTTTCTTTTCTTTTTTAAATGGCCTTCTGAAAGTTTGCAAACTAAGCAATTATGCAACATTGTATGGGCGCATGTCTTAAGTTTGATATGAACTTCTCAGACGTGGACACTTTTTTTCAGACGTTTTTGTCAGACGTGTACGCTGGACACTTTTTTGTGATGCCAAACATTCCGCATAAAGTACATAAAATTAGAGAAGAACTTAAAAAAATAAGTATTTTGTGGGGCCTGAAATCTCCTTCTTTGCAACTTGACTATTTACTAAAACAAAGAATATCTTGAAAATGGCCCAACAGAAAAATTTTGCTTGTAAGTTTTTTTTTATGTTTTAGGTACTGTATCAGGTTCAAAAACCTGGGCTATTGTTTTTCATTATTAAAATCGGGGCAATAAAGAAAAATTTTCTGGCCGTTTACCAATTTTCCTTAAGCTCCATTATGGAACATCATAACTTAAAAATGGCATGTTGGGGTCCAACAATCGGCCCAATACTAATTGCCACTCAGTAACACTGTTTAGCGTATCTCCCCAGTTTTAGACCAATTGACTTAAAAAATTTGATTGGTAACATATTTGCTGAGATAAGTTCATCTAACTTGTTCTTGAATCATCTGATTCAAATATATATATATATATATATATATATATATATATATATATATATATATATATATATATATATATATATATATATATATATATATATATATATATATATATATATATATATATATATATATATATATATATATATATATATATATATATATATATATATATATATATATATATATATATATATATATATATATATATATATATATAAATATATATATATATATATATATAAATAAATATATTTATAAAACAATCCTGTGTAACAACTATTGTTATTTTCTTGGCCTTTCTTGTATTTTGTAAATTTGTTCTTGCTGTTCCAAAATTATGGATCTCTTTTTGTTTTTTATACTCTTTACTTTTTTAAATTTTTGTCTGGATATATTTCTATTTTTTTCTTTTTGTTTCTTGAGGATTTGATTAGGGGTTTGTTTAAGTTGTTAGATGTGTTCAGGATGCCAATTTTAATTATTACTTTTTATGTAATTAGCTGCTGAGTACAAGGCCTTTAAAAACTGTTAGAACTGTTCTTTCAATTTTCAAGTGTCGTTTTTCCTCATGATAAGTCTTAAAATGCCGGATAACTGCTAATTTAGGTGGCGGGTCAACACACTTGGCGACTTATTTTTATCTTAATGGTGGCAAAACCACTCTTAACTAAGTTGTATACAACGAACATCTCTCTGTTTAGAGCTTCTTATTACCTCATATGTTTTTTTCTTTTATTATTACTTGTTGCAAGATTTCTTTTTGAAGCTTTAAGCATATTTATATTAAATTTCTATTCCGTCACATACAGAGAGGGTTTAGTTTTAAAAGTGAATATTTCTTACTAAGACTAAGCCAATCAAGGCTAAGTCAAACTTCGGTAAAAACAACTAGTATGGTGTTTCATTTCATCTTAAACCTACGCTACGTAAGGCTTTAATACAAGCAATGAATTGTTTGACCTTTGAAATCTATCTTGATGTTTAACATATTGTTGACTGCTTTTATTTTCACTTTGTGACTTTAATACCGCCATATATTACTCTTATTATCACTTTTTACGTAGTTTCTTGTATAGTCATCTATTTGTATTATTTGACTTGGTCATTTTGGCCTCCTTTTTTCTAAATTTTCTTCTATACAAATTTAAAGACGTCTTTTTTTTAGCGGGACGGGTTTGACATGTAATCTTAACTGTATTCACACCTCGGAGTCGGGAACATAATATTTTTTCTATGCATAATAGTCAATGAATAGTCAATAATTTTCTATGGTTGTGACTTTTCTGTCTTTTATCTTTGGTGCTGGTTGTTGTCTAAACTAGCTTACAGCTGAAATTTTAAGCAATATTAGATTTATATGTAATTTTGTATATATGATAATATAAAGGTTTATATTTACCTTCAAAATATTTTGATTAAGCTCTTGTGTGTTTTAAAGTTACACAAAAGCTTAGAGGGACTCATGATACAGAATTTGCACTTAGAATGAGGTTCAATAATGGGGATTGGTAAAGATTTCGGTTTAATTGTGTAAATTAGTTGGTTTAATTTATTTAGTTGGAGATTTCGATTTAGTTTGTAGAAAAATAAAAAAACTCTTAAAGAGACAAGATTGGCCGTGAACCCCTTTAGATTGCTGTAGATTTATCAGGTTACTTACGGCTTTACTATGTTTCTTAATATACAGAGTTGGTATTTGACGAGGGTCTACAGTTATCTAGGTGATTACTGAAACAAAATGTATTAAGTTATTTAAGATAGTTACCAAGCTTTTAGGGTATCTGCAGGCTTCTTAGGGTATCAGCTTATGGCCTAGTCAATAAATCTGAATTTGTGGACAAACAGGGCTTCTTTTGGCTACTCTAAAGTTTCTGCCTACCTTCTAAAATAACCCTCTATTTCATATTTTTATACAAATGAATTAAAAACCAATGAATAAAATGTTTATTAGTTTTTAATATTCTTCCAGTGATTTTAAGTAAAATAGAATTTTGAGTTATGACCAGCTTACTTCATTCTTAAATTACAACAAGTTTTTTTTGCGGATGTAAACCCTTCAAATTGTTATCGTTTCTTTTACATTTATTTTCTTAAATTAATATTTTTTTGTCAAAAGACTTTTTTCTGTTTAGGGTATAGAATGTCATCTTCCTCCCTCAGGTTGGTCCATTTGTCATAGTTTCCTTCAGAATTTGCTATAATGTTAGAGCAGCTTTTTTTTAGATATGTACGGTGAATCTTCAGGGACGAGTTGCCATCGTAACTTCAAGTACGCTTGTATTTCCTGTTTAAAAAATTTCAGATTGTATATTTATAATGTATAGCTTGTTCTTGCAATACAAAAAAGCCCTAAAATCTAAATTCTTTTATCTACTGAACAATATAATTGCAATAACATAACAACTTTATCATAATCTTCCTCATAGCGCTTCATGGCAATGAAAGAATGGAGGGAGAAGAAAAATATACCAACAAGAAAAAATTAACAAAAAGCAAAATTTAATCAAAAATAACAAACTAGGCAGGGGAGGAGCGATCTCAAACAATGTGTAAATACTAACTCCAGGAGAATTCGTAAAAAAATTGGTTTTTGAAAAAAAAAATTCCTAAAATGAAGAGGGATATTTTCTAGATTAATTTATAGTCTTGTTCTTTAGAAGTTATTTTGGTTGTGTGGTAATTAATTAGACTTCGTGTTACATATCAGTCAAGCTGAAATTCTTTGAATTTAGCGTCGGATTAAGCCGCATGATCAGAAGGAAATGAAATTACTGAATCGCCATTGGTGATTTTAAAGGTGATTCAAGCCCCCTCAATCAGTCGGTTCAATCAGGTTTTACTTATATGTTTATAGGCTCTTAAGAATTTTGGAACTCGACGGGTTGTTTTTTTTCAAAATTTATTATCCTACTTTTTCACTCGTAGAAATAGTTTTGCCTTTGATAGAAAAAAAGTTTTTATTAATGGAAGTACTAAAACTTGGAATATATTCTGTCGTTTTCCTTTGCTCTGAAATTTGTACCATGTGATATAACACCTCATGAATTAATGGAGCCATTTTGTATTAAGACGTTTTATTTAAATCTGCTTTCTAGACTGAATTACTGTATTTTCTCGTTCATTTGCGTCCTAAAATAATAAGTATACATACTAAAGAGTATAAGTGTAAGCGATGTTTTTAATTATGTGAGTACATCTGCCAAATTTAAAATATAAATAAAATAAGACTTACTGAGTGGAGTTGAGGTGGGTTGAAAAAACAGACAATAATTTTTTTTTTTTTTAATGAACTTTCTGATTCTAAATTATTCCGTACCTGAAATTAGGCATGTTACTAAGTATATTTCTGATATATTTATGGAAAATACCCTATTGAATTGGAAAGGTATTTTGTAAACATATTGAACCTGATACTCTAGTTAATGAACTGTCATAGACACAAGTAAAAACTTTCAAATTGAAGTAGGTTCTAATGTTAACTGTTTATTCAAATACATATGTCGATTTTAGGTTGTCAGTGGCATTTTTGCCATGTACGTAAACTCTGTACCTTTCCTTAGATAAATTACCTGTTTTACAATATTCTTCTTGCAGAAATAAAGGGGAAAAATAAGTTAGGGTATATTGTTTTGTAATTTTCTTTTAACATTACAAAGGAATTTTTTTATTTCATTGGATAACCGTCTATTGGTGTGGTTTGTATTTTTGCTTGACACATAGAGATGGAATTTTGAAAATAAGGAGTTTTAAATACATCTTAGATAACAATTCCATAGATAAATTACCTGTTTTATAATATTCCTCTTAAAGGAAGTTAATAGAGATGTTAGATATGTTAATAGAGCGGGGAGTCAAGTTAGGGTATGTTAATTTGTAATTTTGCTTAAACATTACAAAGGACTTTTTTCTTATTTCATTGGATAACCGTCTATTGATGTGGCGTGTACTTTTGCTTGACATATAGAGATGGAATCTTGAAAATAAGGAACCTAAATTCACCTTCGATAATATTTCCATAGATAAATTACCTGTTTTATAATATTCCTCTTACAGGAAGTTAATTTAGGTATGTTAATAGAGCGGTGAGTCAAGTTAGGGTATGTTGTTTTGTAATTTGTTTTAAATATTACAAAGGAATTTTTTTCATTTTATCATTTCATCGGATAGCCATGCATTCGTAAGGTAGGTTTTTTCTTGACGCATAGAGACGTAATTTTAAAAACAAGGAGCTTAAAATTATCTGTTGGAAAATGTGACAACACGTTTCAACAAAAAAAGTGTTTGTAATAGAAAAAAAAAAAAATCATCTTCGATCATGAATGATGTGGTATTGAGAATGTTCTGTCCAAATATTAGATTTAACGACATTTTTTGACCTACTATTGTAATGTATGTCGTTTCACATTTACACTTTTCTGAGAGAAAAAAAAAGGATTATCACGAAGAACGTCTGCCGTTGCCGCTTGTGTGGAATTTTAGCTGACATTTTTCAGACAAAATGCGATTTTGTGCTAATACCAGAAGAAATGAAGACACTCGACGTCTCACAAATTTAAACAATGTTGATGAGCAAATTTTTGGTGAAAAACACAAAAATGAAATATATCTCATATTTTCTTTAAAAAAAACTTATTAAAAAAAAAAAAAACTTTTTTAAAATCTATTTTAAGTCACACTGATGATGACTAGCTTAATTTACTAAGCTTATTCTCTCAGTGGTGAATTTTTAGCAAAAACCCAATAGTGTAATTTTGTTTCTATCCGACGCCATTTTTAGGGGGTTTCGAGCTATTTTCTGAAATTCCCATAAATTTGTTTTCAAAATAACAGTTTACTATTAAAACTAATTTAGATAATAGCTACCATTCTTGAATCACCTAGAAATGGCAATGTTTCTCACTAGCCAGCTTTTTTTTCTATTTCTTTTTAGTATGGGCCTTTTTTTAGTAGTATTGAAGCTATCGCTGCAACCGTGGAACATGAATTTTATCAGTAGGAAAATTAAAACCTACTTATAAGTAGGAAGACCAATAAAAAAAAACTATAAGACATGTGATTTTTGAAATGTTTAATTAACCAAATTACTGTAACTTAACAGAAAAAATACGTTAAGTATGATCTCCATCAAGATCGAGAATTCTGTTATTTCATTTTCATACAAACGGAAAGCTCAACCACAGCCTTAGGTCGGTTCAGTTCGGATTATTATAAAAGTACATTCACAGCACATGCGCAAACAAGCTAAAAAGAAAAAAAAAATCCATTTTTATGATAAATTTATTTTCTTCAAGGAATAATCCTGTTGAAGTAACCAAAATTAGAAGGAAAAAAAAACATTCTAAATGGTCCTTTCTCTTTCATGTGGAACTCATCCGAATCACGTCCTTTGTAGAAGTTAGAAAGTAGATAGAGGAACAGATAGTACTTTTATTGTGCATTAAATGCTTTGTGAAGGGTTTTCTATGGGTTGCTAGTTTTCTAAAACTACTCCTTTTTAATCTTGTCCAGTGGGAACTGGTTTGGTGAGCCTAGGAATTTCTAAGGTCAAATTCAGTGGTGGTGCTTGAAGGTATTTAGAGTCTGCTGTATACCATCACTGGATTTTACATTCTTCCCAGTTTCGAGTCCCGCATTACATATGATTAATTACTAACTTATATGGTTAGCCGGTTCATTTTGCCCGTGCTTCGTTTCTGAAGTATCTTTATTTCAAAAATTGACCTTGATAATGAAATTCCAAAACCCTGGCTTTTGAAAGTCACCGCCTGTTGTTATTTACACTGCTTGATTGATAGGGGACTAAGTAAAATCATTATTCGTCCCTACAAAAATTGCAACTAAAATTTCTTAGAACTGAAATTTACTGTTTATGTTGGAAATTTTCTTATGTGTATTTGGGTGGTCGCGATATCTTTTTGGGAGTCTAGTTTTCAAAATTGATTTAAAAAAAAAAAAAAAAAATAGTAATTACTAATTTTTCTATGCATTTTGATTATCATAAGATAGGATATGTTGCTAAAGTTTTTTTTATTATGTTGTGACAAGAAAAATGCTGACCTGGTTTACTTGCTAGTTATAGATTTACTGATAATGCAAAATGTGAAGATTTTTAAACATTCATTTGATTATAGCTTTCAACAAAAATATAAAAGTGTGATTTTTACCTAGCGCATCCTAGACGTTTAAAGTGCTCACTCTTAAAGAAGTATAATCTTAATTTAAACTCATTGTTGGTTGTGTATGAGGTGGCCAAAATATTAGCGCTAAATAGTGTGGGTTGGATGAAGGGTGCTCGTTAATGTAGATGCCTTATTTGGTTTAATCCTGTAACGAGTATGTAGTCGTCGAAGAAGGTGATCTTCTAACTGACAGGGTTTTGGGTAAGATTGGGACTGTCAAACTGTTTACATTCTTTTCTAAATTTTTACTAGCTCTAGCTCATTTTTCTGTTAAGTACATGCTCCTCCTTCTAAGTTAGAATTCCTCTTTTTAATAACTAAGCTAAGTATCCTCACTTTTGCTGAATGTTTCTCTAGTTGTTTCCACTTGCTTCTTATTTTTATTACTTAACTTGTTTTGTGGTTGGCCAATATCTGAGTTTTTGCTTCTGTGATGGAAGGTACTTCTCTCGTTTTCGTTTTTTCAGCTGAATAACTCTGCGGATACGTTTCAATGCTTCTTGCCAATCTCCTAGAAAAAAAGTGAGGCTAATGTCCTTTCAGAGGGGACTTGGAAAGTCCTTAGTCCTCTCATGAGCTTAAAATCCATTTATTGTCATCAGGAAGTAAGACTGAGGGTTGGTGTCACATAAACAAGACTATTGTTTTATATAGTTTTACTTTCCTAGTTTCAAAGTTTAGACTGTATGAAAAAAAGAATTTGACTTCACAAGTTCTTTTTCTTTGTTTTTAGGTGATAATGAAACTTGGTTTGTTGACATTTCATAAAATTTTATCTTTTCTAGTATATTCTGTAACTATATAAAAATTGTGTAATAAATAAAATATATATTTCACAACACAAGCTTTATGTATATTTATCTCATAGCATTTAGTGGTTTTGGACATTTATATATTTTCTGATTAATTTTCGTTATTTACTTATGTTTATAATTTGTCTAAGTTTTACATGTATAATACTACTTCAGTACTACTAAATGAAGTTAGTTTTGTAGAAGGAATCCTTGCCACGGAAAAACTACGAGTGATGGGCTAACTTAATGGACGGATTTTCAGTTATATAAAAAAAAAAACATCCAGCTTCTATATATTTTAATGTCATTTTTATCTTCGAAAAATTAGGAGATTGAGTCCGAGAACTTCTTGTATCCAATTTATTTTATTCAGTTTTATATTTTATTAGAACATGTGATGTTAGATGTTGAACAAATTCGGCTGAAGAATACCGGTGATCAGAATGAAGTCGGGGGATTTATGCAAAGTAGGATACCCATTTTGAATTGCTATCCCACTATCAATTCCTCTTTAAATTCAATGGCGATTAGTGCCACGGTACTATACATTTATGATAAAGTCTAGTAACTGGATATTATTATTTAAGCTAAGGTACTACTATTCTAACGTTTAAATATCGCTGCCGTAAAGTCTGTGCCTTGGTTGAAATGTTACGGTATTTAGTTAAACATGTTTGACTTTGTATTTTGTATAGAATGCTGAGTTTTTACTGGTACGTGTTAAAGATCACTGAAGTCTTAAGGCTAAAGACCGCTGAAGTCTTAAGTAAAATGTCTTAAAGACCAATGGAAACAAAATACAAGTCAATTCACCTGTAATGGATAATAAACAATTTCTTAGATTACTTTGCTTTTTCATTTCTTTTTAAAATAGAAAGTTAATATGTTATAACGGGTAAAACTTCAGATTACGAAAGTGAAACATATATATATATATATATATATATATATATATATATATATATATATATATATATATATATATATATATATATATATATATATATATATATATATATATATATATATAAAATACAAATTCATTAGAAAGCCATCATTAATAGAAAGCCGGAGTATCTTGCTTCACATTCGGAAGCTTTTATGAAAAAAAAAGAGGAAAAACTATTCAACGCTTAACACGTAAAAGAAAATAAAATAAAGAGGAAAAAAGACGCTATACAACAAAAGAAGAGATTTGCTTTGTTTCATTGTTTTTTCCTTTCGAGTTTTTTTTTTACCTCTATTATTTTCCTTTGCGCGTTGACTGTTAGTCTCTACTTGTTTCGAACTAGCTCTAAATGGGTACTTGGAGAAATCTGAGGAAGGTAGGTACAAGAAGGGTGTGCGGAAGCATAGGATGGCCGGCTCCCAACCCCCCATCGCACTTCCTGGCTGAAGTGCTACGTGTATTGACTATAAAGTCCAATGTCATCTTCTTTACCTTTTTCACCTTTACCCTGTAGTTTTAAAATCGTTACTTGCTCGATAAATACCGAAGTATTGGTGTAATCGTCAATTGGAAATTATGTGTCTCAAAAATGACGTAGCTGCTCTTACTTTTTTCTTTTTTTATATATAAATGAAAAGTTTTCTTTTACTATACTATTCAATTTGAATGTTTTTGAAAGATATTGATAACGACAAAAGTCATAAGATCTTACATTTTATGGTAATTCTAAGCTTGCAAATCTAAAATGTGCTAGCTTACATTGTTTGGCGTTGTTTCTTCTATTTCGTTTTTGTCGTCAGCCAGTGAGCTTGTCTATTATATTGTGACAACATATACGTATTATTTAGTACTTAGTTTTGAATTTTCGCACGGAAATCGAAGGTTTTGTCTATTTATTTTTGTGTTTATTCTACGGCAAGTTTACAATAAAATCTATAAATGTATATTTTATTTCGTTTTAGCAATGTAGCGTTTTTAGGCTCCTGTCTATTTGATCAGGGAAGGACTTCTTTTGAGAAATAAAGATCCACGCTTTCAACACCAATGCTTAGATTTGAACTTTTGTGAGCAATGTCCATTTAAGAAATCGCAAATTGGATCAAAAATGAAACTCTAGGAAAAAGTGGAATTGATTTTTTACCCTTCTCTCTACACTTTTGTGCGAATCTGAGGCAACGCTATAGCGTTGCCTATAGTAAAGGCCATACGGCTCTAATGTTTTATTAAAATTAATTAAAAAAAACTTTCCGAAAAATAAGTTTTTCAAATAAAAGTAAATACCGTTTCAAACTTATGCTCAAGATATATGAGGACATTTTTAAAACCAAGGTAAGAATAACCTTGAAATACTGTTAGAGGATGAGAAAGAAACAAAAAGAGAATAAACGACACAGGCGCCTTACTGAAAAGTATATGAGTCTTGAACAGTCTTGAAAAGTATAAACAAAATCAAATTGAATATTAGATACATAATGATCTTAATTGTTGAAAGATCCATCAGTTCAATATTTTTTTTCACTGTAATTTTTATTTTCATTTTCAATGCTGTAAGAACTGGAAAAGAATAAATTTGTAATATAAGAGTAATTCGTTTTCAGTGAAGCGCCAATGACGCAGAAGGCTTTAGGTTTTTGTAGTTAAAGAAGGGGGCAGTATCCAAATTTTGTTTGTAGTGAAACTATATTTGTCTTGACTAATCTTGGAAAGAACTAATAAATTAAACTGTATAATGCATAATCATATTAATTGCTGAAAGCTCATCAGTTCAAAATTTTACTGTAATTTTAATATTTATTTTCAATATTAAGTACAAAAGACAACATTTGTAATATAATTCGTATTCAGTAAAGCGCCAATGACGCAGTAGGTTTTAGGCTTCTAGAGTGAGACGATACCCAAACTATTGTTTGTAGTTATTTTTATTCGATTCAAACTTGATTTGCATATTCAATTTAAGTTTCACTCGTTTTAAGATTTATTTATTCATTTACATTAATAAATATTGTATGTTTGTTCGCATTGATTGTTTATTTAATTTCTGTTCGTTTTAAGTTTCATTTATACTTTGATAGCAAACTATTTTTTTTCGTTTTAAGCTTGATTTTATATTCAATTTAAGCATTACTCGCTTTAAAATCTATTTATTCATTTATATTATTACATGGTGTATGTTTTTTGCTATGACTGCTAATTTAATTTCTGTTCGTTTTGGGTTTTATTTATTTTTGAATAGTAATTTCTGGTCGTTTTTAGTTTGAATTTTAACAGGTATTCATATCTCCTGAGCTTAAGTTTAAAATGCCTTTACTTTTCTTTGAAAAACTTATTTTTCGGAAAGTTTTTTTTATTAATTTTTGTTCGTTTTTTATTGCAAAAAGTTTCAAGTTTTTATTACATGGGGGGGGGGGGTTGCTTACTTTCCAATTATTCTTGACTTTAAAAAAACGGATCTAGAACTTTCAATTTAAATCGAATGAGGCTTTTTTCAAAGTCTGTACGATTACCTCTTTGATAAAAACCTTATATATCAACAATAGTCAGCTTGCATAACTTGTGGACAGCGATTGGCAACAATGAATGGATTGAAAAAATAGCTCCAATAAGGGTGTTTTGACCATTTTACTTGCTGACACAAAGGGATCATGACTGTTTGGAATTGACCTTAAAAGGATTGTATGTGCCAAAGCAATTTTGTATCTATAACAGAGTTTGTATTTCAACCTTATAATTGGATAATTATAATAGATTTATTATGTGTTCTTCCCATGCAAAAATTTACCTTATTAAAGTCTTTGGAGTGGGGGCAGCGTAGTTGGCAGAAGGAAGAAACTTTAGCGTAGACAGTAGGAGAGGGGAGGGTGAGGTTGGAGACTCATCCAATACGAGGCGGAACTTCGCTTATCTCCTCCGTTCCCGATTTAGGAGATTAGACAGACTCATTGGGCTGTAGAATGTTGGACCGTTTGGGTTGTGGAAGACGTTAAAATACTCAAAAATACTTTATATTTTTAGTTATTGCAGGATTGATTTCATAGATTGTGGAATGGTGTGCCCCCTGGCCCATGAGTTTGGTGAGCCTCAACTCATAATATGCAATTTTGATTAATTGTTCCGTGTTATGTGCATATATTATTCTATATATGTTATTTTGAATTATACTTTTATCGCATTGCGTTCATTTTTAAGGCTTGAGATACAAACTGAAACATTACCGGAGACAGTGGTCGGAGGAAGTCTCCCCCCTCACATGCATAAGTGAGCTGACAGAGAAAAAGTAAAACAAATGAAAATAAGATGTCTTTTGAAAATGTGTTCTTAAGACACGAATAAAATGGTTTACAGGAACTTTAAGTGCTATCTCTGACATTTCCGTTGATTCTTTATTCCCATTACTTTCAGATGTAAAATTTAAAATATTATCGAATGGGTTTAGTCATCCCCTTCCTGAATAATTCACATTTGGAAAACCCACCCCTGGGAAATTCCTCCCCCCTCAAAAGAACATTTTCTTTTCCTGCTGATAATTCCTCCGCGTTAAATTCCACCCAGCAGAAATTTCCCAGCCGTGGAATATGCCCATGTACCATGAGTAAAATGCGATGTATTTAAAATACCAAAATACAGTTCCTTCTTTCTAAATATAATTCTGACTTCCTCTAATCGAGTTAAACCTAGTTTCAAAAATTAGAAGTCATAAATCAGCAAAGAAAAAATCACAATTAGCCTCAGGCAAAGAACGGCGCTATTCAAGCTTTGGATTTCACTAAGATAGTGAGCAATAAAAAAAGGTACCACGCACAATATTTCTAAGGAAGTTTAAATGGTAAGAACCATGTGAACACTTGAATCATCAGAAATATTTAAAACAAATTATTGGACGAAAGGCTCGCATCCTCTGAGCAATCGGGCCAATTGTTAGCCAGTTCTTACAGCACAAGACTAAAGAGCTACCTTTGATAGTGGGGTAAAAGTACTTTTTGAAGAGATTTGTAAATCAGAATCAGGACCACTCAGTTAAAATTTTTTGCACATTCAAGCTTGGCAATTCTTTCTTGTTGTATCTCGGTCGCCATTGTTGTCGTTTGAAGTGACTCACTGCTGTGCACCTAAATATGTAAGTCCCAATAAATCTATTGTCTTTTACCTGTGTTTATTTCATTTTATATGTCCGTATCCAGCCTAATGATAGCTAATTTGTTAGCATGTCTCCAAGGTAGCGTTCCCAGAGGAATCTGATCTCCAGATAGCTCAAGAAAAAAAAGCCACATTTATATGTCTACATATTCTATTTTCTCCCATTAATTGAGGGCGGCGCTAGCCTAGTTGACACAATCTTTAGCGCTATAAGCGGCGCAATCGGAGAACTTATAAGGAGTAAGTTCTCAGCTTTAAGGTACGATATTACATTTGACGAGGTCAATATTTATTACCAATCAAGCCCAGTCCTTTTCTTTTACAGCCACATTTATATAGCCATAATAAAACCTAATTCGCTACAAATGGCGCGTGTCGGAAATTGGAGGAAAACTGCGAACTAATTTAGGCTATAAAAACTTTGTAATTTGAATTTAATTATTAGGAACGATACAGACACATAAGTAAAGTGATTAGGCCTATTGCCGCTAACCTACTGCAAGGAAACCCTTTAGATATCTCATAGGAGATAATAGCCTCCCCCAAAATAGGTTAAGTAAAAAAATAAAATTTATTCTACGGTGATTAATACGCAAAAAAAAAAAAAAAATATGTCGGACGACCTTAACGAGTTATTAATAGTGCAGAAATTGATCGCAAAAAATATAGAAATAGCGAAATCTATACCAGAGTACAATGGTCAATCAGATATTGACGAATTCAATATCCAATTGGCCCAGTTTGTACAACTAACAAAAACAGACCTAGGAGCGTTAGTCGACATGCTCCTACTACGATTAAAAGGCCAGGGCTTAACCTTTCTAATACAGATTGAACATACCATAGGCAATAACGCCAACTTGCCAATAAATACGATTGATAACTTGTTAAAAGAATTTAAAGATGGGTTTATAGAAACAAGGTCCATAAATAAATTAAAACACGGAACAGTGAGCTTTGACTTCACAAAATATAAGAGAATACCTTGATAATATACGCATATCTGTAGAGGCAAAATACGGAAGTGGTTGGGGGTAACTTTATGAAAAAGTCATACTAAATACCTTTGTGCAAGGGCTACCTCTAAAACTATATAGAGTGGTAATATCCAAAAATATTCAGACGTTAGATCTTGCAGTTCAGGAGGTAGAGCGATTGATCGAAGTCGACACGATTGTCGCAAATCACAGTAAAGCAAAAATATATAGCCTAGGCGATTCAAATGCGAACATAAACTTCAAGAGCGATCAGGCGTCCCCCAATTTCTTTTCAAGGGATAACTCCCCAGTGCCACAAAGAAATAAAACGCAAGAACCCGCTAGGCAGAAAACAGTACGTTTTCAGCCTATCAAACAATCCAATTACGAAAATAACCCTACAATAATAAGGTTCTATAATTGTAATCGTGTTGGGCAATTCGCGAGAGAGTGCCGTTATGTCCCCAATCGCATACCAAGAATTGCTGTCGGTAATACACAAAATTACGGCAACTATTTGTTCGGAAGAACAAATTTTAGCACCGGTCGTGCACTAGGCTATAGCCAGGGGGGATTGCGCCAAGCAGTACCCTACAACACGTACCAACCAAACTTGTATAACCCTCCCCCCTACAGACAAATTAATTACCGATTTGAAAACCCAAATACTCGCCAAATCCAATATAATGCGAGAATGCTAAATAGAAATTACGAAAATTTGCCGACGGGACATGAAAATTTTGCAAGCCAACGGCATTGGCAGTCAGCGCCAGTAAGCGGCACTGACGCAAGACACCCAACTTACCATAATAATATATGGCGAAGGCAGACAGATGTAAATCAATTAGATATGCCTACGGAATATCATATGTCTGAATATCTATTACAGGCACCGACGCATGTAATAAATCCTCAGGGAAACATTTCCCGCCCCTCAAAAATATAAATTCTACCCAGAGGGTGCCCAGAATATTTAATAGGTCCAAAACAATTATTATGCCGTCTTGTAGTGATATCAATAACAAATTACCTATATTTAATTATTTTTGTGTAGAAAATGTTTATTTTAAGGCTTTGATTGACTCTGGTGCAACGATCATTATTATAAGCTCATGCATATTTAATATGTTGCCTCTTCATATTAGGCAACAGAGGAACCCCAATAATCCCAATTTAACTAGTGGGACAGGCCATAAATTGAACTCAAAAGGTTCAATTTGCCGAAACGTAAAAAGGGACAATGGGATCTTCCAGACAAATTTTATAATATGCGGTAAATTTCCATTTGAAGCAATTATAGGCGCAAATTTTTTAAGTTCCAATAGAATACTATTAGACGTAGCAAATGAGAGGCTTGTCTACCCGGATAAGGGGGGGAAGAAATTTCCACCTTAAGAAATCGTAACAGAGTATACGAAGGCAACATAACAGTAAACAAAATTTCTGACGGTATAATGTCGCAATCTTTTGAACCTTATGTCTCGCAAGGAGGAAAAGAAATAATCAGAAACTTGTCCAATTATGCTGAAAGACATTACAGAGGTGAAGTAAATTTAAAAAATAAGGGTATCGAATCTGCGAAAATAAAAATAGGAGATATGCGACAGTACAGGTCAAACGAAATCAAGAAAATAGTGGAATTATGGAAAAACATAGTAAAACCCAACGTGACGCCACAAGATGCCGTAATGGCGCGGCATAGCGCCAGTATGAATCAAATAAATAATAAAAACAAAGAGCAATATTACGATTCGCGATAAGGAAAACAAAAGTCCCTCCCAAAACGATGCAAAAAATTCAAATATCACAGATGATTGAGGCATTGGTTAGCAAATCCAAAATATGGTTTGCGACCCCATCTGAAATTCCCGAAAATCTGCTGTGCGAGGAACAGATTATATCTTATGACAAATGAAAAGTTTTTATTTGGGTAACTAATAACCACGAAAATGATACAATTACAATTAAAAAGGGGACTTGTTTAGTTCAAATCCAGGTTTTAACGGAGAATGATTTAAATACATGGGAAAATTCTAAAAGAAACCTAGTTAATGGTATTAAAACTTCAAATAACAAATATCCTTTAACTGAATCGGAATTTTTAAACAAATTTAATATGGATCATATTACGGACTTAGAACTTAAGAAAAAATTATGCAAATTATTATGGAGTTTTAAGGATGTATTCTCTGCATCTGAAGATGACATTGGGCTGATACCGTTTTATGAACACTCAATTTTAACGACTGGTAATCCTGTAGCGAAACAGCCATATCGTGTGCCGTATAAGCACAAAGAATGGTTAAAAAAATAAAATTCATCAATTAGAAAAAAATGAAATTATACGCCCAAGTATAAGTCCGTATAGTGCACCAGTGATCTTAGTACCAAAGAAGAATGGTGATCTTAGACTTGTAGTAGACTATAGAGCCCTTAACAAACAAGTAGTTAGCGATAAATTTCCTCTACCAAGAATAGATGAAATTCTTGACACTATTTCAAGCAAAAACAAAATTCTTACTTCTTTGGACCATACCCAAGGCTACCACCAAGTGAAAATAGCCGAAAAAGATGTCCATAAAACTGCATTTTCATCATCCGAATGAGGTTCATATGAATACTTAAGGGTTCCATTCGGACTGAAAACAAGTTCAAGCGCGCTATGTAGACCCCTATTGCACCTGTTAAGAGGATTAAAGAATATAATTCATTTTGTTGATGATATTATATGCGTGGGACAAAATGCTGAACAACACTTAGCAACGTTAGCTAAGGTGTTCGAGAAATTCAGACAGGGCAATTTAAAATGCCGACCTGAGAAAGTTAATTTATTTATACCTAAAATTAAATTTTTAGGAGTAGTAGTAACACAAGGAGAGATACCCCCAGACCCGGATAAAATAAAATGTGTTAAAAACCTCAAACCTCCAAGAACTAAGAAAGAATGAAGAGGAAGTTTAGGTCTTACTGGCTACTTCAGAAAATTCGTGCGCAACTACGCCAAAATTGCGAAACCCCCCACGGATTAACTAAAGGGAACTTCCAAAATGTTACCTGGTCCCAGGAAGCTCAAACTTCCCTAGACCGTCTAAAAAAGGTGCTCACTTTTGAACCAATTTCATCACTTCATGATTTCGGAAACAGAGAATTTGTGGTTATGACCGATGCTAGTTTTAAAGGTACTGGGGTTATTCTTTCGCAAATAATTCCCTTGGAAAACCCTGATCCCTTACAAGGACCTTCTAATCAAAAAAAAAAAGTTATCTACTTGCTGCGCAGAAAGCTATTGTGAGTTGTGAGCTGCCGTTCCAACACAAAATTAGAATTATTACCCATAGGCCACCTCGCGAACATGTATAGACACAATCTATTCTGTAGACAGTTTATACTGCGATCAGGCAAATAGGTCTTACAGCATCTGTGTACGTCTAAAAACCCCACGGGAATTCTAGCTAGATGAATAGGGCGAGCCCAAGATTATTATTTTGGATATGAGTATTTAATGGGTAAACACAATGCAGCTTGCGACTTTTTGAGTCGGTACCCAGAAAATATTCCGTCGGAAACTGGGGAAAATTAAGTTAACGCTATCAATGCTAAGAGCAAACATAAATGTAAGAAAAACAAAGTCAAAGACACAGTAAAGGTAAATAAGGTTAATTATTGTCCCTTGTGGTTAGAAAATTTAAAAAGAAAGCAAAAAAGGACGAAATATGTTCGGCGCTTACTAATTATTTTGTGAATGACGATGCGTTACTGGATAAATTCCAAATTCTAAGAAAATAGATAGATAATTTTTACAATGATCTTGATGAAGAAATACCGTGTAAAATCGTGACTGGTGAGACAAAAAAAAATCAAACTTCAATAATACCTGTATTACCGTAAAACATGATACTGCCTGCATTTCAATATTTTCATTCAGACATAGGTGGACATTTAGGAGTTATGAAAACGTTCCATAAGTTAAAATAATATTTTTACGTGCCGTCCGCAATGACAAAACTTAAAGAATTTGTAAGTACATGTGAAGCATGTAATTTAAGAAAAATCCTCCCAGCTTATCCTAATCCTCCAATGGGGAGGGTCCCAGTAGCAAAGTACCCCTTCGATATTATCTCATTTGACTTATACAGAACGAACGGAGGCTTGCCTGTTTCTAGCAGAGGCCATACTTGTATTCTTTCAGTTATAGAATATTTTTCCGGATTTACTTTTGCAAAAGCATTAAAAAATCAAGGTGCTTATGCCACCAGCAAAGAGTTAGCGAAATTATTTTTACAATTTGGCGTTCCTAATAAAATTTTGAGTCACAACGGAGGTAATTTTGTTTCAAAGGTAACAAAAGACTTAATGAGTTTTCTTAATATAGAGAAAATGGTGACAGCTCCGTACCACCCACAAGCTAACGGTAAAATAGAAAATAGGCATAAAATATTCTCGAACGTATTAAGTATTTATACGAAAGACAATAGGAGCGACTAGAATCAATTCTTACCTTATTTAACAAACGTAATCAATACTGCTTATTCAGAAACAACCCACGACAATCCATTTTATTTACTTTTCGGTCGTGAATTTAGAATTCCATACAATAAGATTATTGATCCTCGGCAGTGTTATTATATCTCGGAAGATTACAAACAAGAATACATATATAAGAAGAGAAAAACATATAAAATAGTTAGGCAAGAGATGGAAAAATGTAAAATAAACCAAGAGCTAAGAAACCAACCGAAAGTCAAGGGGAGTATAGATTTCAAAATAGGAAACTTCGTTTACCTAAAGAACGAGGCAAAAACGGAAAGAAAAAAACTTTCCAACAAATATTCTGGACCGTACAGAATAGTCAAAAAGTACGATAACGAATATACTTTTAAAATGGAAAACCCCGATAGTGGAAGAACTTACAAGGCGCACGTTAGCCGAATAAAAAGAGCCAAATTTCCAGAGAGATGGGTATCACATCCCTCCTCCACTGATTCGTCAGATGCAGAAAATGAGCCCCCTAGAACAAGATTGGCAGAGCTAAAACCCTTTAATCTCAAGCAAGACTACTATTTCGAGACTGACAGTGATGAGGAAAATTTTGAAGAATTTTTAGCAATGAAAAATCTAGTTATTCCTAAGGAAAAATCCCTAATACCAGGATTTTTTCCTGAAATAAAAACACCAAAAGATCCAAAAAGTTATTCATCGGCGAGCGCAGGAGATTTAGATTATACAATATCTCCAAAAACCCAATTTTTCCCCTATAGAATTTCGACCTCTTGTCCCCCCACAAGATTTCCGGACGATACAATTTCCCCTACAACACCAATAGAAAGGCCGTTGTCTTTACGGGAGGAATTATACAGAGCTGTAGAAATCCCCGGTATTACGTTAAAGATAACTCCCCCCAAAGATTCCACTAAAACAAACCTGAGAGAAGTTATGGTTTTAATATATTTTCCCATAAAAACGAATCAAAGTACAATGCCCTAGAATAAAACTCCCAAGGATGACCAGCAAGTTCAATATCATGATATAACTGTATCCAAGGTCAAACCTAAACAGTGGACTTCATGGAGGGAAACCCTAATGCAAAAAAT
This sequence comes from Artemia sp. Qi Xiang Cuo, assembly GCF_049724085.1. Lineage (NCBI taxonomy): Eukaryota > Metazoa > Arthropoda > Branchiopoda > Anostraca > Artemiidae > Artemia > Artemia sp. Qi Xiang Cuo. Next base: position 37,873,621 of record NC_142803.1, on the reverse strand, counting down.
GCCCCATCCCCCTGAGGACATGGCATTCAAACAGTGGAGGAACCCCGCAAAACTATTGATTCCTCCCAAAGCTCTCAAGAATCTTTCAAATCTCCCGAGTTGAAGACTCAGGACGAGGACTTAGGGAACAAGCCTTCTACTTCCAGAGGAGTAGAAATTTACGAAGGAAGGGCAGGTGACACCTCAAAAAGTGCCACCTCTAAAAGTTCTAATCCGGATTCGTCGGAAACCAGTTCCGAAGAGTCTGACGGCGAATCAGACCATATAGTACCTAAAGAAATAGGAAAATCCAGACCGATCTCAGCAGCCGCACACGGGAAAAAAACAAAATTAAAAGGGCAATAATTTTTGAAAAAACAATATAAAAAGTTTGACCTTATTTCGCTAGAAAAACCTAAAAAGAAAAAACCGTAAGAAACACAGGATAAAATAACGACACAGTCAGGCAGAACGGTTAAAAAACCTGACAGATGGAAATATCCCTAATTAATGTAAAGAAAAATTTCAAATCCCTTATGAAAATCAACTTGTGATCCACCATAATAAATTTGACAGTGTGCAAGTAAAGTTAACCAAGTAAATATTAATGAAAAAAAATAATAATACGAGTGATGTCAAAACGTCGGCGATCAGGGAAAAAGGCCCAAGGTGAGAAGCTCGTGGTCGACCGATGGTGACAAATAGTGTTTTTAGGTCCTTTGTGGCACATTCTGCCTACTAAGTAGCTACCTTACGAAAATCAACTATACCCCTATAAATGTGAATTAATCAGTTGGATAGCCTATAATGTACCCAGTTATTGAGATCAATAACGGAACTTATATCATGGAGAGGGGAGGTCGTGTTTTCGAAGTCAATATCATCGATTCTATATGTGAATCGATGATATTCATACTTCGAATTCATACTCCTCTATTGAATTCAACTTATATTCTAAAAATAAACTATGAAAATGATCCCCTACTCAGTATTATGTTGTGTACTCAAATCTAAATAGATGGACCAAATTTTGTGGGAAGCCTGGGGTGGAACTTGAAACCCACACAGCTTTTAATTTGTTGGGTTTTGGCGGTCCCCTCGGATTTTCTTAATTCTTCCTGTTTTAATTCCTTCTGTAAAGACAGGGGCCTTTCTATTGGTGTTGCAGGGGAAACCGAATCATCTGGGAATCTTGTTGGGGGACATGGGGTCAAAATTCTATCGGGGAAAAATTGGGTTTTTGGAGACATTGTATAATCTAATTCTCCTGCGCTCAGCGGTGAATAGCTTTTTGGATCTTTTGGTGTTTTTATTTCAGGAAAAAATCCTGGTATTAGGGATTTTTTCTTAGGAATAACTAGATTTTTCATTGCTAAAAATTCTTCAAAGTTTTTCTCATCACTGTCATTCTCGAAATAGTCTTCCTTGAAATTAAAGGGTTTTAGCTCTGCCAATCTTGATCTAGGGGGCTCATTTTCTGCATCTGACGAATCAGTGAAGGAGGGATGTGATACCCATCTCTCTGGAAATTTGGCTCTTTTATTTGGCTAACCTGCGCTTTGTAAGCTCTTTCAATATCGGGGTTGTCCGTTTTAAAGGTCAAATCCTTATCGTACCTTTTGTCTTTTCTTTACAGCCCAGAATATTTGTTGGAAAGTTTTTTTTCTTTCCGTTTTTGCTTTGTTCTTTAGTTAAACGCAGTTTCCTACTTTGAAATCTATATTCCCCTTGACTTTCGGTTGGTTTCTTAGCTCTTGGTTTATTTTACATTTTTCCAACTCTTGCCTAATTATTTTATAAGTTTTCCTCATTCTATTTATGAATTCGTGTTTGTAATCCTCCGAGCTATTATAACACTGCCGAGATTCAATAATTTCTTTATATGGGGTCCTAAAATACCGACCAAAACGTATATAAAATGGATTGTCTTGGGCTATTTAAGAACAAGCAGTATTGATTACGTTAGTTAAAGAAGGTAAGAATTGATCCCAGTCGCTCCTATTGTCTTTTGTACAAATACTTAATACGTTCGAGAATATTTTATGCCTATATTCTATTTTACCATTAGCTTCTGGGTGGTACAGATCTGTCACCATTTTCTCTATATTAAGAAAACTCATTAGATCTTTTGTTACTTTTAAAACAAAATTACTTCCGTTGTCGCTCAAAATTTTATTAGGAATACCAAATCGTAAAAATAATTTCGCTAACTCCTTACTGGTGGCATAAGCACCTTGATTTTTTAATGCTTTTGCAAAAGTAAATCCGGAAAAATATTCTATAATTGAAAGAATACAAGTATGGCCTCTGCTAGAAACAGGCAAGCCTCCGTTCGTTCTGTATAAGTCAAATGAGATAATATTGAATAGTTAATTTGCTACTGGGATCCTTACCATTGGAGGATTAGGATGAGCTGGGGGGATTTTTCTCAAGTTACACGCTTCGCATGTACTTACAAATTCTTTAAGTTTTGTTAGTGCGGACAGGATTTAAAAAAATTGTTTTAATTTATGGAACGTTATCAGTACTCCAAAATGCCCACCTATATCTGAATGAAAATATTCAAATGCAGGCACTATTAAGTTTTGTGGTAATACAGGTATTATTGAAGTTTGGTTTCTTTTTGTCTCACCAGTCACGATTCTACACAGTATCTCTTCATCAAGATCATAGTAAAATTATCTATCTCTTTTCTAAGAGTTTTGAATTTATCCGGTAACGCATCGTCATTCACAAAATAATTAATAAGCGCCGAACATATTTCGTCCTTTTTTTGCTTTCTTTTTATATTTTGTAACGATAAGGGACAATAGTTAACCTTATTTTCCTTTACTGTGTCTTTGACTTTGTTTTTCTTACATTTATGTTTGCTCTTAGCATTGATAGCGTTAACTTCATTTTCCTCAGCTTCCGACGGAATATTTTCTGGGTAGCGACTTAAAAAGTCGCAAGCTGCGTTTTGTTTTCCTTTTAAATGTTCAAATTCATAATCTAGGACTTGGATTTTCATAATTCATCCAGCTAAAATGCCCATGGGGTTTTTAGATGTGCGCAGGTAGTGCAAGCTTTTATGGTCTGATCGTCGTATAAATTTTCAATCAATTAAATAGTGTCTAAATTTGTCGAAGTGGTGGATTATAGATACTAATTCTAAGTTTGTGGCGGAATGACTACTCTCGCCTTTTGATAAGGTTCCACTTGAATAGCATATAACTTTTTTTTTTGATTAGAAGGTCCTTGTAAAGGATCAGGGTTTCCTATGGGAATTATTTGCGAAAGAATAGCCCCAATGCCTTTTGAACTGGCATCGGTCATAACCACAAATTCACCGTTTCCGAAATCATGAAGTGATAAAATTGGTTCAGAAGTGAGCGCCTTTTTGAGACGGTCTAGGGAAGTTTAAGCTTCCTGGGACCAGGTAACATTTTGGAAGTTCCCTTTAGTTAACTCCGTTAGGGGTTTTGCAATTTGGGCGTAATTGCGCACGAACTTTCTGAAGTAGCCAGTAAGACCCAAACTTCCTCTTCATTCTTTCTTAGTTCTAGGAGGTTTGAGGTTTTCAATACATTTTATTTTGTCCGGGTCTGGGGGTATCTCTCCTTGTGTCACTACTACTCCTAAAAATTTAATTTTAGGTATAAATAAATTTACTTTCTCAGGTCGGCATTTTAAATTTCCCTGTCTGAATTTCTCGAACACCTTAGCTAACGTTGCTAAGTGTTGTTCAGCATCTTGTCCCACGCATATGACATCATCGACAAAATGAATTATATTCTTTAATCCTCTTAACAGGTGCAATAGGGGTCTACATAGCGCGCTTGAACTTGTTTTCAGTCCGAATGGAACCCTTAAGTATTCATATGAACCTCATTCGGATGATGAAAACGCAGTTTTATAGACATCTTTTTCGGCTATTTTCACTTGGTGGTAGCCTTGGGTGAGGTCCAAAGAAGTCAAGCTTTTGTTTTTTTTTGAAATTGAGTCAAGAATTTTATCTATTTTTGGTAAAGAATATTTTTCAGTAACTAGTTATTTGTTGAGGGCCCTATAATCTACTGCAAGTATAAGATCTCCATTCCTCTTTGGTATCAAGATCACCGGTGCACTATACGGACTTATACATGGGCGTATAATTTCATTTTTTTTTCTAATTCACGGATTTTATGTTTTGATCAGTGTTTGTGCTTATACGGCACACGATATGGCTGTTTTGCTACGGTATTACCGGTCGTTAAGATATAGTGTTTACAAAGCGGTATCAGCCCAATTTCATATTCAGATGCGGATAATACGAATATAAAATTATATAATAATTTGCATAATTTTTTCTTAAGTTCTAAGTCCGTAATATGATCCATATTAAATTTGTTTAAAAATTCCGATTTAGTTAAAGGATATTTGTTATTTGAAGTTTTAATACCATTAACTAGATTTCTTTTAGAATTTTCCCATGTATTTAAATCATTCTCCGTTAAAACCTGGATTTGAACTAAACACGTCCCCTTTTTAATTGTAATTGTATTATTTTCGTGGTTATTAGTTACCCAAATAAAACCTTCTCCTTTGTCATAAGATATAATCTGTACCTCGCATAGCAGATTTTCGGGAATTTCAGATGGGGTCGCAAAACATATTTCGCATTTGCTAACCACTGGCTCAATCATCTGTGATATTTGAATATTTTGCATCGTTTTGGGAGGGACTTTTGTTTTCCTTATCGCGAATCGTAATATTGCTCTTTGTTTTTATTATTTATTAGATTCATACTGGCGCTATGCCGCGCCATTGCGGCATCCTGTGGCGTCACGTTGGGTTTTACTATGTTTTTCCATAATTCCACTATTTTCTTGATTTCGTTTGACCTGTACTGTCGCATATCTCCTATTTTTATTTTCGCAGATTCGATACCCTTATTTTTTAAATTTACTTCACCTCTGTAATGTCTTTCAGCATAATTGGACAAGTTTCTGATTATTTCTTTTCCTCCTTGCGAGACATAAGGTTCAAAATATTGCGACATTATACCGTCAGAAATTTTGTTTACTGTTACGTTGTTTTCTTAACCTCTGTTACGATTTCTTAAGGTAGAAATTTCTTCCCCCCCCCCCCTTAGCCGGGTAGACAAGCCTCTCATTTGCTACGTCTAATAGTATTCTATTGGACCTTAAAAAATTTCCGCCTATGATTGCTTCATATTGAAAGTTATCGCATATTATTAAATTTGTCTGGAAGATCCTATTGTCCCTTTTTACGTTTAGGCAAATTAAACCTTTTGCATCCAATTTATGGCCTGTCACAGTAGCTAAACTGGGATTATTGGGGTTCCTCTGTTTCATAATATGCAGAGGCAACATGTTAAATACGCATATGATTTTGATTCGGATTGTTGCGCGGGATTCAATAAAAGCTTTGAAATAAATCTTTTCTAACCAAAATCGTTAAATATAGGTAACGTGCTATGGACATCACTACAATAGTACACTATAATTGTTTTGGACGTCTTAAATATTCTGGGCGCCCTCTGGGTAGAATTTATATTTCTGAGGGGCCTGACATGTTTCCCTGAGGATTTATTACATTCGTCGGTGCCTGTAATAGATATTCGGACATATGATACTCCGTAGGCATATCTAATTGATTTACATCTGTCTGCCTTCGCCATATATTATTATGGTAAGTTGGATGTCTTGCGTCAGTGCCGCTTACTGGCACTGACAGCCAATGCCGTTGGTTTGCAAAATTTTCATGTCCCGTCGGCAAGTTTTCGTAATTTCTATTTAGCATTCTCGCATTATATTGGCTTTGGCGAGTATTTGGGTTTTCAAATCGGTAATTAATTTGTCTGTTGGGGGGAGGGTTATACAAGTTTGGTTGGTACATCTTGTAGGGTATTGCTTGGCGCAATCCCCCCTGGCTATAGCCTAGTGCACGACCGGTGCTAAAATTTGTTCTTCCGAACAAATAGTTGCCGTAATTTTGTGTATTACCGACAGCAATTCTTGGTATGCGATTGGGGACATAACGGCACTCTCTCGCGAATTGCCCAACACGATTACAATTATAGAACCTTATTATTGTAGGGTTATTTTCGTGATTGGATTGTTTGATAGGCTGAAAACGTACTGTTTTCTGCCTAGCGGGTTCTTGCGTTTTATTTCTTTGTGGCACTGGGGAGTTATCCCTTGAAAAGAAACTGGGAGACGCCTGATCGCCCTTGAAGTTTATGTTCGCATTTGAATCGCCTAGCCTATTTATTTTTGCTTTACTGTGATTTGCCACCATCGTGTTGACTTCGATCAATCGCTCTACCTCCTGAACTGCGAGATCTAACGTCTGAATATTTTTGGATATTACCACTCTATATAGTTTTGGGGGTAGCCCTTGCAAAAAGGTATTTAGTATGACTTTTTCATACAGTTGCCCCGAACCACTTCCGTATTTTGCCTCTACAGATATGCGTATATTATCAAGGTATTCTCTTATATTTTGTGAAGTCAAAGCTCACTGTTCCGTGTTTTAATTTATTTATGGACCTTGTTTCTATAAACCCATCTTTAAATTCTTTTAACAAGTTATCAATCGTATTTATTGGCAAGTTGGCGTTATTGCCTATGGTATGTTCAATCTGTATTAGAAAGGTTAAGCCCTGGCCTTTTAATCGTAGTAGGAGCATGTCGACTAACGCTCCTAGGTCTTTTTTTGTTAGTTGTACAAACTGGGCCAATTGGATATTGAATTCGTCAATGTCTGATTGACCATTGTACTCTGGTATAGATTTCGCTATTTCTATATTTTTTGCGATCAATTTCTGCACTATTAATAACTCGTTAAGGTCGTCCGACATATTTTTTTTTTTTTGCGTATTAATCACCGTAGAATAAATTTATTTTTTTACTTAACCTATTTTGGGGGAGGCTATTATCTCCTATGAGATATCTAAAGGGTTTCCCTGTAGTAGGTTAGCGGCAATAGGCCTAATCACTTTACTTATGTGTCTGTATCGTTCCTAATAATTAAATTCAAATTACAAAGTTTATAGCCTGATTAGTTCGCAAGTTTTCCTCAAATTTCCGACTCGCGCCATTTGTAGCGAATTAGGTTTTATTATGGCTATATAAATGTGGCTGTAAAAGAAAAGGACTGGGCTTGATTGGTAATAAATATTGACCTCGTCAAATGTAATATCGTACCTTAAAGCTGAGAACTTACACCTTATAGGTTCTCCGATAGCGCCGCTTATAGCGCTAAAGATTGTGTCAACTAGGCTAGCGCCGCCCTCAATTAATGGGAGAAAATAGAATATGTAGACATATAAATGTGGCCTTTTTTTTCTTGAGCTATCTGGAGATCAGATTCCTCTGGGAACGCTACCTTGGAGACATGCTAACTAATTAGCTATCATTAGGCTGGATACGGACATATAAAATGAAATAAACACAGGTAAAAGACAATAGATTTATTGGGACTTACATATTTAGGTGCACAGCAGTGAGTCACTTCAAACGACAACAATGGTGACTGAGATACAACATGAAAGAATTGCCAAGCTTGAATGGGCAAAAAATTCTATCTGAATGGTCCTGATTCTGATTTACGAATATTTTCAAAAAGCATTTTTACCCCACTATCAAAGGTAGCTCTTCAGTCCTGCGCTGTAAGAACTGGCTCATAATTGGCCCGAGTGGTCCAAGGATGCGAACCTTTCGTCCAATAAATTGTTTTAAATATTTTTGATGATTCAAGCGTTCACATGGTCTTTGCCATTTAAAATTCCTTAGAAATATTGGGCGTGGTACCTTTTTTTATTGCTCACTATCTTAGTGAAATCCAAAGCTTGAATAGCGCCGTTCTTTGCCTGAGGCTAATTTTGATTCTCTCTTTGCTGATTTAGGACTTTTCATTTTTGAAACTAGGTTTAACTTAATTAGAGGAAGTCAGAATTATCTTTAGAAAGAAGGAACTGTATTTTGGTATTTTAAATACATCGCATTTTACTCATGGTACATGGGCATATTCCACGGCTGGGAAATTTCTGCTGGGTGGAATTTAACGCGGAGGAATTATCAGCAGGAAAAGAAAATGTTCTTTTGAGGGGGGAGGAATTTCGAAGGGGTGAGTTTTCCAAACGAGAATTATTCAGCGAAGGTACAACTAAAGTGGTTCGATAATATTCTAAATTGTGTATCTGAAAATAACGGGAATAAAGAATCAATGAAAATGTCAGATATAGTATTTGGGGATTCTGTGAACGATTTTGTATGTGTCTTTGGAAAAAAGACATATTCAAAAGACATCTTTATTTCATTTGTATTATTTTTTCTCTGGCTGATTAATTATGCACGTGAGGGGGGAGACGTCCCCCCGCCACTGTCTCCGCTAATGTTTCAGTTTGTATCTCAAGCCTTAAAAATGAACGTAATGCGATAAAAGTATAATTCAAAATAACATATATAGAATAATATATAACACGGAACAATTAATAAAAATTGCATATTATGAGTTGATGTTCACCCAAATGATGGGCCAGAGGGCTCACCATTCCACAATCTATGAAATAAGTCCTGCAATAACTGAAAATATAAAGTATTTTCGAGTATTTTAACGTCTTCCACAACCCAAACGGTCCAACATTCTACAGCCCAATGAGTCTGTCTGATGTCCTAAATCGGGGACGGAAGAGATAAGTGAAGTCCACCCCGTATTGGATGAGTCTCCAACCTCACCCTCCCCCTCTCCTACTGTCTACGCTAAAGTTTTCTTCCTTCTGCCAAGTACGCTGCCCCCACCCCAAAGACTTTAATAAGGTAAAGTTTTGTATGGGAAGAACACATAGTAAGTCTATTATAATTATCCAAATATAAGGTTAAAATACATACTCTGTGATAGATGCAAAATTGCTTTGGCACACAAAATCCTATTAAGGTCAATTCCAAACAGTCATGATCCCTTTGTGTCAGCAAGTAAAATGGTCAAAACACCCTTATTGGAGCTATTTTTTCAATCCATTCATTGTTGCCAATCGCTGTCCACAAGTTATGCAAGCTGACTATTGTTGATATATAAGGTTTTTATCAAAGAGGTAATCGTACAGACTTTGAAAAAAGCCTCATTCGATTTAAATTGAAAGTTCTAGATCCGTTTTTTTAAAGTCAAGAATAATTGGAAAGTAAGCAACCCCCCCCCCCCCATGTAATAAAAACTTGAAACTTTTTGCAATCAAAAACGAACAAAAATTAATAAAAAAAACTCTCCGAAAAATAAGTTTTTCAAAGAAAAGGGCATTTTAAACTTAAGCTCAGGAGATATGAAGAACTGTTAAAATTCAAGGTTAAAACGACCAGAAATTACTGTTAAAAAATAAATAAATCCCAAAACGAGCAGAAATTAAATTAACAGTCATAGCAAAAAACATACACTATGTAATAATATAAATGAATAAATAGATTTTAAAGCGAGTAATGCTTAGATTGAATATAAAATCAAGCTTAAAACGAAAAAAAAAACAGTCTGCTATTAAGGTATAAATGAAACTTAAAACGAACAGAAATTAAATAAACAATCAAAGCGAACAAAAATACAATATATATTAATGTAAATGAATAAATAAATCTTAAAACGAGTGAAACTTAAATTGAATATGCAAATCAAGTTTGAATCGAATAAAAATAACTACAAACAATAGTTTGGGTATCGCCTCACTACAAAAGCCTAAAACCTACTGCATCATTGGCGCTTTACTGAAAATTAATTATATTACAAATTCTTTCTTTCGTATTTATATTGAAAATAAATATTAAAATTACAGTAAAAGTTTGAAATGATAAGCTTTCAGCAACAAATATCATTATACATTATACAGTTTAATTTATTAGTTCTTTCCAAGATTGGTCAAGACAAATCTAGTTTCACTACAAACAAAATTTGGATACTGCCCCCTTCTTTAACTACAAAAACCTAAAGCCTTCTGCGTCATTGGCGCTTCACTGAAAACGAATTACTCTTATATTACAAATTTATTCTTTTCCAGTTCTTACAGCATTGAAAATGAAAATAAAAATTACAGTGAAAAAAAATCTTGAACTGATGGATCTTTCAACAATTAAGATCATTATGTATCTAATATTCAATTTGATTTTGTTTATACTTTTCAAGACTGTTCAAGACTCATATACTTTTCAGTAAGGCGCCAATTTAATTTCTGTTCGTTTTGGGTTTCATTTATTCTTTAATAATAATGTCTCGTCGTTTTGACTTTGAATTTTAACAGATATTCATATCTCCTGAGCTTAAGTTTAAAATGGCCTTTACTTTTTTTTGAAAAACTTATTTTTCGGAGTTTTTTTTAATTAATAATAATAAAACATTGGAGCCGTATGGCCTTTACTATAGGCAACGCTATAGCGCTGCCTCAGATTCGCACAAAAGTGTAGAGAGAAGGGTAAAAAATCAATTCCACTTTTTCCTAGAGTTTCATTTTTGATCCAATTTGCGATTTCTTAAATGGACATTGCTCACAAAAGTTCAAATCTAAGCATTGGTGTTGAAAGCGTGGATCTTTATTTCTCAAAAGAAGTCCTTCCCTGATCAAATAGACAGGAGCCTAAAAACGCTACATTGCTAAAACGAAATAAAATATACATTTATAGATTTTATTGTAAACTTGCCGTAGAATAAACACAAAAATAAATAGACAAAACCTTCGATTTCCGTGCGAAAATTCAAAACTAAGTACTAAATAATACGTATATGTTGTCACAATATAATAGACAAGCTCACTGGCTGACGACAAAAACGAAATAGAAGAAACAACGCCAAACAATGTAAGCTAGCACATTTTAGATTTGCAAGCTTAGAATTACCATAAAATGTAAGATCTTATGACTTTTGTCGTTATCAATATCTTTCAAAAACATTCAAATTGAATAGTATAGTAAAAGAAAACTTTTCATTTATATATAAAAAAAGAAAAAAGTAAGAGCAGCTACGTCATTTTTGAGACACATAATTTCCAATTGACGATTACACCAATACTTCGGTATTTATCGAGCAAGTAACGATTTTAAAACTACAGGGTAAAGGTGAAAAAGGTAAAGAAGATGACATTGGACTTTATAGTCAATACACGTAGCACTTCAGCCAGGAAGTGCGATGGGGGGTTGGGAGCCGGCCATCCTATGCTTCCGCACACCCTTCTTGTACCTACCTTCCTCAGATTTCTCCAAGTACCCATTTAGAGCTAGTTCGAAACAAGTAGAGACTAACAGTCAACGCGCAAAGGAAAATAATAGAGGTAAAAAAAAAACTCGAAAGGAAAAAACAATGAAACAAAGCAAATCTCTTCTTTTGTTGTATAGCGTCTTTTTTCCTCTTTATTTTATTTTCTTTTACGTGTTAAGCGTTGAATAGTTTTTCCTCTTTTTTTTCATAAAAGCTTCCGAATGTGAAGCAAGATACTCCGGCTTTCTATTAATGATGGCTTTCTAATGAATTTGTATTTTATATATATATATATATATATATATATATATATATATATATATATATATATATATATATATATATATATATATATATATATATATATATATATATATATATATATATATATATATATATATATATATATATATATATATATATGTGTGTTTCACTTTCGTAATCTGAAGTTTTACCCGTTATAACATATTAACTTTCTATTTTAAAAAGAAATGAAAAAGCAAAGTAATCTAAGAAATTGTTTATTATCCATTACAGGTGAATTGACTTGTATTTTGTTTCCATTGGTCTTTAAGACATTTTACTTAAGACTTCAGCGGTCTTTAGCCTTAAGACTTCAGTGATCTTTAACACGTACCAGTAAAAACTCAGCATTCTATACAAAATACAAAGTCAAACATGTTTAACTAAATACCGTAACATTTCAACCAAGGCACAGACTTTACGGCAGCGATAATTAAACGTTAGAATAGTAGTACCTTAGCTTAAATAATAATATCCAGTTACTAGACTTTATCATAAATGTATAGTACCGTGGCACTAATCGCCATTGAATTTAAAGAGGAATTGATAGTGGGATAGCAATTCAAAATGGGTATCCTACTTTGCATAAATCCCCCGACTTCATTCTGATCACCGGTATTCTTCAGCCGAATTTGTTCAACATCTAACATCACATGTTCTAATAAAATATAAAACTGAATAAAATAAATTGGATACAAGAAGTTCTCGGACTCAATCTCCTAATTTTTGAAGATAAAAATGACATTAAAATATATAGAAGCTGGATGTTTTTTTTTTTATATAACTGAAAATCCGTCCATTAAGTTAGCCCATCACTCGTAGTTTTTCCGTGGCAAGGATTCCTTCTACAAAACTAACTTCATTTAGTAGTACTGAAGTAGTATTATACATGTAAAACTTAGACAAATTATAAACATAAGTAAATAACGAAAATTAATCAGAAAATATATAAATGTCCAAAACCACTAAATGCTATGAGATAAATATACATAAAGCTTGTGTTGTGAAATATATATTTTATTTATTACACAATTTTTATATAGTTACAGAATATACTAGAAAAGATAAAATTTTATGAAATGTCAACAAACCAAGTTTCATTATCACCTAAAAACAAAGAAAAAGAACTTGTGAAGTCAAATTCTTTTTTTCATACAGTCTAAACTTTGAAACTAGGAAAGTAAAACTATATAAAACAATAGTCTTGTTTATGTGACACCAACCCTCAGTCTTACTTCCTGATGACAATAAATGGATTTTAAGCTCATGAGAGGACTAAGGACTTTCCAAGTCCCCTCTGAAAGGACATTAGCCTCACTTTTTTTCTAGGAGATTGGCAAGAAGCATTGAAACGTATCCGCAGAGTTATTCAGCTGAAAAAACGAAAACGAGAGAAGTACCTTCCATCACAGAAGCAAAAACTCAGATATTGGCCAACCACGAAACAAGTTAAGTAATAAAAATAAGAAGCAAGTGGAAACAACTAGAGAAACATTCAGCAAAAGTGAGGATACTTAGCTTAGTTATTAAAAAGAGGAATTCTAACTTAGAAGGAGGAGCATGTACTTAACAGAAAAATGAGCTAGAGCTAGTAAAAATTTAGAAAAGAATGTAAACAGTTTGACAGTCCCAATCTTACCCAAAACCCTGTCAGTTAGAAGATCACCTTCTTCGACGACTACATACTCAGAAAAGTCAGAAAAGGAAATTACATAGCCCAAATCATAGGTTTCAGACATCACGCGCCTATGAAAGACTAAGAAATCTAACTGAGAAAAGCCCGAAATAGTAATTTACATATCCCAAATCATAAGTTTCAGACAGCATTCACCTACGAAATACTAAGAAACCTTAGCTCAGAAAAGTCTGAAATAGCCAACTACTCATCCCAAACTCGAAGTTTCAGACATCACACACCTATGAGTGACTAAGAATCCTAGCTATGAAAAGTCCAAAAAGCAAACTATACCTCCCAAATCATAATTTTCTGAAAGGACACACCTATGAAAGGCTAAGAAATTTAGCTCAGAAAAGTCAAAAATAGCCAACTACTCATCCCAAATCATAGGTTTCAGTCAACACACACCTACGAATGACTAAGAAATCCTGCTCAGAAAAGTCAAAAAATAGCAACCCACACATCCCAAATCATAGGTTTCAGACACCACACACCTACGAAAGACTAAGAAATCCGGTTATGAAAAGTCAGAAAACGAAATTACATATCCCAAATCATAGGTTTCAGACAACACTCACATATGTGTGTGTGTGTGTGTGTGTGTGTGTGTGTGTGTGTGTGTGTGTGTGTGTATTTGTGTTTGTTTGTGTGTATGTATGTGTGTTTGTGTGTGTGTTTATGTGTATGTGTGTGTGTATGTGTGTGTGTGTATATGTGTGTATATATTTTTGTGTGTATGTGTGTGTGTGTGTGTGTGTGTGTGTGTGTGTGTGTGTGTGTGTGTGTGTGTTTGTGTTTGTGTTTTTGTGTTTTTGTCTGTTTTGCTTTTTGTCTGTTTGTTATTGTTTTTGTGTTTGTTTGTGTGTTTTTGTGTGTGTGTTTTTGTGTGTGTTTTTATTTTTATGTGTGTATGTATTTGTGTGTGCGTGTGTGTATGTGTGTGTGTGTGTGTGTGTGTGTGTGTGTGTGTGTGTGTGTGTGTGTGTGTGTGTGTGTGTGTGTGTGTGTGTGTGTGTGTGTGTGTGTGTGTGTGTGTGTGTGTGTGTGTGTGTGTGTGTGTGTGTGTGTGTGTGTGTGTGTGTGTGTGTGTGTGTGTGTGTGTGTGTGTGTGTGTGTGTGTGTGTGTGTGTGTGTGTGTGTGTGTGTGTGTGTGTGTGTGTGTGTGTGTGTGTGTGTGTGTGTGTGTGTGTGTGTGTGTGTGTGTGTGTGTGTGTGTGTGTGTGTGTGTGTGTGTGTGTGTGTGTGTGTGTGTGTGTGTGTGTGTGTGTGTGTGTGTGTGTGTGTGTGTGTGTGTGTGTGTGTGTGTGTGTGTGTGTGTGTGTGTGTGTGTGTGTGTGTGTGTGTGTGTGTGTGTGTGTGTGTGTGTGTGTGTGTGTGTGTGTGTGTGTGTGTGTGTGTGTGTGTGTGTGTGTGTGTGTGTGTGTGTGTGTGTGTGTGTGTGTGTGTGTGTGTGTGTGTGTGTGTGTGTGTGTGTGTGTGTGTGTGTGTGTGTGTGTGTGTGTGTGTGTGTGTGTGTGTGTGTGTGTGTGTGTGTGTGTGTGTGTGTGTGTGTGTGTGTGTGTGTGTGTGTGTGTGTGTGTGTGTGTGTGTGTGTGTGTGTGTGTGTGTGTGTGTGTGTGTGTGTGTGTGTGTGTGTGTGAGCCATTACCAAAGCCTAAAAGTAAAGTACAAATTAAAAGCAGTCAAAAAAAGAAGAAAATAAAGCCATTTGGTTTTGATTTTGGAAAATGTCCAAAAAGTGTCCTTTTTTTCAAAAAGTTGCCTTTTTTTTGGCTCAATAGTGTCCTTGTGTCCTTCAATGTAAATTTGACTCGATTATTTCCTACAAGTTAAGTTAGAATGAAAATCAAGAGTTTAGCATATTTTAAGTTTAAAATGAAAAGTATTCATATGAAAGAAAATTAACTTGGGAAGATGCACCCTCCCCTTGATTTGTTATTGTTAACCTACTTCGGACTTTTCTAGATTTTTGCCCCTCCTCCTGGAGTTGTTATTGCTACCCTACTTCGGAAGGAGCACTAGAACTTTTAATTGTCATTCAAATGAGTCCTACAGTAGGATGTCTGGCTTTCTAAAAATTTGGATGGTGTAACTTTGGGGAACCCTCCCCCCTGTAGACTGTGGGGAGATTAAGTCATCCTCAATGACATAGTTATTAGATATTTCAACTATGCTGAACAAAATGGCCTTCTAAAAATTTGGATTGTGTAACTTTGGTGAAATTGAGCATTGAATGGAGCTTAGTTGCCCCTTCAGTTTTTTGGTCGCTTAAACAGGGCACTAGAACTTTTAACCCTCTCCCTGGATTCGCCCCTGTCATTAAGTGGCAAGGGGCTGGGTTGAGGAGCGCAATTTCCTATGGTACAGAGGGGACAGCTGCCTCTCTCAGACCAAATTTTCACCCCAGACCTCATTTTGGCCCCCCCCCCCCCACAGAAATTTAGTTTCTTTCAAACTGTTTTCAAAACTAATAAAATAAACTAGAGTATTTCACGTAAAAAAATCTATCAAACGTTACTGTCGTTGATCAAACAGTCAATGAATCAAATAATACCAAAGATGAAAAGCATATTGACCCTGTCCAATAATTGTTATCTTAAAAATTTTGGGGGTGACATAAGACACATATCAAATGATATTAACATTTTGATTACTAAATATCAGTATATGTATATTAAACTGAAAATGCACATTAAATTCTGCTCTGGTCTTGGGAAGGCATATGGGTTGGCGCGCGCACCCTCTCCCTGGATTCGCTCCCTGTCAGTAAGTGGCAAGGGGCTGGGTTGAGGAGCGTAATTTCCTATGGGACAGAGGGGACAACTGCCTCTCTCAGACCAAATTTTCACCCCAGACCTCATTTTGCCCTCCCCCCACCCCAACTGAAATTTAGTTTCTTCCAAAATGTTTTCAAAACTAAGAAAAGAAACTAGAGTATTTCACGTAAAAAAATCTATCAAACGTTACTGTCATTGATCAAACAGTCAATCAATCAAATAATACCAAAGATGAAAAGCATATTGACCCTGTCCAATAATTGTTATCTTAAAAATTTTGGGGTGACATAAGACACATGTCAAATGATATTAGCATTTTGATTACTAAATATCGGTATATGTATATTAAACTGACAATGCACATTAAATTCTGTTCTGGTATTGGGAAGGCACATGGGTTGGCGCACGCACCCTCCCCCTTGAGTCGCCCCTGCCCGTACGTGGCCAGGGGCTGGGGTGAGGAGCGTAATTTCCTATGGGACAGAGGGGACACCTGCCTCTCTCAGACCAATTTTTAACCCCCTACCTCTTTGCGCCCCCCCCCCCCAACTGCAATTTAGTTTCTTCCAAAATGTTTTCGAAACTAAGAAAATAAACTAGAGTATTTCACGTAAAAAAAAAATCTATCAAACGTTAATGTCATTGATCAAACAGTCAATGAATCAAATAATACCAAAGGTGAAAAGCATATTGACCCTGATGATTTGTTCAACCATGTCCTATTCAACTAATTAACAGAAAAAAAATAGTAGACTGAACTTTTGAAATTACGTCAATCCATGACAAAGAGTGTAATGACCTGCAAAATTAACAGAAAAAACTGTTTGGTACAGGGGCGTTGGCAAAGTATAAGTTAGCATTCTACTATCATTATACATCAAATATTCAGTTTAACTTATTAGTTCTTTCTAAAGTTGTTCAAGACAAATATAGTTTCACTACAAACAAGAATTTGGATACTGCCCCCTTTCTTAACTGTAAATAAAAACCAAAAGCCTACTGCGTCATTGGGGCTTCACTGAAAACGAATTATATTACAAATAATTTATTTTAAAGTTATTTAAGCAATGAAAATAAAAAAAAAACTAGAGAGAAATAAATTATTGAACTGATGGATCTTTCAACAACTAATATCATTATATATCAATTATTCAGTTTGATGCTGTTTATACTTTCCAAGACTGTTCAAGACGTATATAGTTTCAGTAAAGCGCCAATGACGCATTAGGCTTTACACTTTTACAATAAGGGAAGGGGGTAATACCAAAGCTCTTATTTGTAGTGATTTTTGTTCGTTTAAAGCATGATTTGAATATTAAATTTAAGTTTCACTCGTTTTAAAATTTATTTATTCATTTACATCAGTATCTATTGTATGTTTGTTTGCATTGATTGTTTATTTAATTTCTGTTCGTTTGTTCAGTTTCTGTTCAGTTGCCCCCAATAATTTGGAGAAAATATCTATTACATAACTCATCCACCTTGACTATCCGGATATGGACCCCTCTTCCCCCGTGCCCCAATAAAATTGATGGAGCTACTACCCTGCCAAACAGCTTCAGAAAATGTTGCTTTTCTTTGAAGGAGTAGTTGTCCAAGTTTAATTTATACTTCAATAGCAAAATATTTTTTTTCGTTTTAAGCTTGATTTTCATATTCAATCTAAGCATTAGTCGCTTTAAGATCTATCTATTCATTTATATTGTTACTTGTTGTATGTTTTTTCCTATGATTGTTTATTTGATTTCTGTTTGTTTTGGGTTTCATTTATTCTTTAATAATAAATTCTGGTCGCTTTGAGTTTTAATTTTAAAAGGTATTTGTATCTGCTGAGCTTAATTTTAAAATTGCCTTTAATTTTCTTTGAAAAAATTATTTTTCGGAAAGTTTTTTTAATTAACAAATAAAAAAACAAGTTTTGTTTAACTGAAAATAAGGAGTTACATTAAAATTTAAAACGAACAGAAATTATTCCGTATATGGAAGGGGCTGTCCCCTCCTCAACGCCTCGCTCTTTAAGCTAAAGTTTTTTATTGTCTTAAAAAATAGAGTTGTCAAAAAGAGTCAAACTTCAGCGTAAAGAGCGAGGCGTTGAGGAGGGGACAGCCCCTTTTATATACGGAATAATTTATGTTCGTTTTAAATTTTAATGTCACTCCTTACTTTCAGAAAGAAAAACTTGTTTTTTTATTTAATTCCTGAATGTTTTTGAATTAATGCAGGTTTTGGTTTTGGCTCACCGTACATGAATAATTATAACGAAACTTGTATATTAATTTTACTTTTTTTTGGTTAAATGGCTTTCTCGAAAGTTGTTTAATTTCATTTACGAACGTTTTTATTAGTAATAAATATACGTAACTTACGAATGAACTTACGTAACGAACTTCTATTTTCGTATATTTCTATTACTTACATTAGGAGGTTCACCCCCTAGTCAATACCTCGCTTTTTACGCTGAAGTTCGAATTTTGTTCCAATGCTTTAATAATGACCCCTTAATCACTAAGGCCGTTAATTAGAATAAATAGCTCTTATGAAAGTACTAAAAAAAAAAATTTAGCCTAAAGTGCGAGGTATTGACTAGGGGGTGAACCCAATCATTTGCGTAATAATTTCTGGTCGTTTTAAGTTTTGATTTTACTCTTTAGTTTCACTTAAAAAACCTGTTGTTTTTTTTTTTAATTTCTGATCGTTTTTTTAAATAACGCCAGGATATCCAGCACCCCCTTCATAGCAATTTCCTTTACCCCATGAAAACTTCCTTCATGAAAGATCCATCCTCGTAACCCTCGCACCCCCCCCCCCCACTACCATAAAAAATCCCCCTGAAAATGTCTGTATACTTCCAAATAACCAATACTATATGTAAACATTGGGCAAAGTTCATAAATTGCAGCGCTTCCCCTTTGGACTGTGGGGGATTAATCATCCTCTAAGACTTAGTTATTATATTTTTCGACCATGCTGAACAAAATGGCTATCTAAAAATTTTGATTAGGTGACTTTGTGAAAAATTAAGCGTGGGAGGGGGCCTAGTTACCCTCCATTTTTTGGTCACTTAAAAAGGGCACTAGAATTTTTAATTTTCGTTCGAATGAGCCCTCCCGCGATATTCTAGGACCACTGAGTCGATGCGATCACCTCTGAAAAATAAAATAAAAATAAACACGTAAGTAGAGTAGTACCTACTATATTGCTTAGACATATAGGAATCTCCATGCTATTTGCTTAGACATATAGGAAAAACATTTCCAGAGCATGTACTTATGGATTTGCTTGCCTTATGTTCCTTGGTGTCTTTCCAGAGCAAGTACTTATGGATTTGGGTGGATTATGTTCCCTCCCATGCTATTATAAGGGCTTATGTTCCCTCCCATGCTATTTTAAGGGTTTATATTCCCTCCCATGCTATTTTAAGGGCTTATGTTGCCTCCCATGCTATTCTAAGGGTTTATGTTCCTTCCTATGCTATTATAAGGGTTTATGTCCCCTCCTATGCCATTCTAAGGGTTTATGTTCCCTCCCATGCTATTATAAGGGCTTATGTTCCCTCCCATGGTATTCTAAGGGTTTATATGCTCTCCCAAGCTATTCTATAGCGCTATGTTCCTTCCTATGCTATTAGAAGGGTTTATGTTCCCTCCCATGCTATTTTAAGGGCTTATTTCCCCCCAAGCTTTTCTAGGAGCTTATGTTCATTCCTATGCTATTATAAGGGATTATGTTCCCTCCCATGCTATTTTAAGGGCTTATGTTCCCTCCCATGCTATTCTAAGGGTTTATGTTCCCTCCCATGCTATTCTAAGGGTTTATGTTCCTTCCCATGCTATTCTAAGGGTTTATGTTCCCTCCCATGCTATTCTACGGGTTTATGTTCCCTCCCATGCTATTATAAGGGCATATGCTCCCCCCCATGCTATTCTAGGAGCTTATGTTCCTTCCTATGCTATTCTAGGAGCTTATCTTCCTTCCTATGCTATTATAAGGGATCATGTTTCTTCCTATGCTATTATAAGGGTTTATATTTCCTCCCATGCTATTCTAAGGGTTTATATTCCCTCCCATGCTATTTTAAGTGCTTATGTTGCCTCCCATGCTATTCTAAGGGTTTATGTTCCCTCCCATGCTATTCTAAGGTTTTATGTTCCCTCCCTTGCTATTCTAAGGGTTTATATTCCCTCCCATGCTATTTTAAGGGCTTATGTTCCCTCCCATGCTATTCTAGGAGCTTATGTTCCTTCCTATGCTATTATAAGGGCTTTTGTTCCTTCCTATGCTATTATAAGGGTTTATGTTCCCTCCCATGCTATTCAAAGGGTTTATGTTCCTTCCCATGCTATTATAAGAGCTTATGTTCCCTTCCATACTATTCTAAGGGTTTATATTCCTTCCTATGCTATTTTAAGGGCTAATGTTCCCTCCCAAGCTATTATATAGCGCTATGTTCCTTCTTATGCTATTCTAAGGGCTTATGTTCCCTCCCATGCTATTTTAAGGGCTTATGTTCCCCCCTCCCCCATGCTATTCTAGGAGCTTATGTTCCGTCCCATACTATTATAAGGGCTTATTTTCCTTCCCATCCTACCATAAGGGTTTGTGGTCCTTCCCTTGTTATTCTAAGGGTTTTTATTCCCTTCTATGGTATTCTAAGAGTTTTTATTCACTTCTCTGTTATTCTAAGGATTTATGTTCCCTCCCAAGTTATTCTAAGGATTTGTATTCCCTCCCATGTTGTTTTAAGGGTTTATGTTCCCCCCATTCTATTCTAGGAGCTCATGTTCCTTCCTATGCTATTATAGGAGCTTATGTTCCTTCCTATGCTATTATAAGGGCTTATGTTCCTTCCTATGCTATTATAAGGGCTTATGTTTCCTCCCATGCTATTCTAAGGGTTTATTTTCCCTCCCATTCTATTTTAAGGGCTTATGTTCCCTCCCATCCTATTCTAAGGGTTTATGTTCCCTCCCATGCTATTCTAAGGATTTATTGTCCCTCCCATGCTATTCTAAGGGTTTATATTCCTTCCCATGCTATTTTAAGGGCTTATGTTCCCTCCCATACTATTCTAGGAGCTTATGTTCCTTCCTATACTATTATAACGGCTTTTGTTCCTTCCCATGCTATTCTAAGGGTTTATGTTCCCTCCCATGCTATTCTAAGGGTTTATGTTCCGTCCTACGCTTTTATAAGGGCTTATAGTCCCTCCCATGTTATTCTAAGGGTTTACGTTCCCTACCATGCTATTTTAAGGGCTTTTATTTCCTCCCATGCTATTCTAGGAGTTTATGTTCCCTCCCATGCTATTATAAGGGTTTATATTCCCTCCCATGCTATTTTAAGGGCTTATGTTCCCTCCCATGCTATTCTAATGGTTTATGTTCCCTTCCATGCTATTCTATAGCGCTATGTTCCTTCCATTGTTATTCTTGTGGACCTCTACACGTGATTAGACACGTTATGAAACTAGGTGCTATTTGCCTATGCCCCGTTGGTACCATTCCAAACGAGCGGGGATTCCCCACCTGTTCCTAAACATTGCAAAAAAGATAACAGCATGAACGGGGATTCCCCACACAAGTTAAAATGGGATACTACAATGAGAATTGTTTGATTGACATTTGAAAAAAGGGGTAAGGGATTTGCGGATTGGAGTGTAACTCGAGTGTAGTTTGTTATTGAAAAATTGGATACTACAATCAGAATTGTTTGATTGACATTTGCATAAAGGGGTAAGGGATTTGCGAATTGGATTGCATGACGGTGGAAAAAAAGGAAAAAAAAGGGTTAAACTATTTAACAGTTAAGGTAACCCTTCGGGGTTGTTAACTCAGGCATTTTGTTATAAATTTGGGACAACATCATTCTATGAAAATGGTTAATGATGATAGAATGACATTGTGAGTTGACCTAGCTTTACTTCTTCGATGTGTTCTGTATAATAAACAAGTTGTGTTTGAACAGTGTTGTCAGTTTAAAATAGGGTCCAACGTTATAGTATACTAAAAAGTTGATACTAAGAGAGATGTAGATGGCAAGAAAAGAACTTTAATAAAGAAATTCAGAACAAACCATAGAAATCCTTACAAATCAAGTAGTAAGGTGTATGTGAGTACGAACCATCAAGGATCATAAGCACCAATGACCCAAACCAGCAGAGACATCAACCCTCCATAGGTCCCCTATCCCCAAACTTGAAGGGTGCCCCCGCCCTCCAACTTTTTGCCCCCCCTCCCCATTTTTTTTTTATTTTTTTTTTTAACTTGATATATTTTTTTCAACTTTTTTTTACATGTCTTTGAATGAGACGAAACATAGTCAAATTCAGTAGTGTTTTGTCCTGGTTTACCTTGTCACAGTTACATTCTCTTGATTTTTCGAAGTTCATTTTGGATTTCTTTCATTGAAATGCAAGAGTTGGAATACTTCAGTAGTGTTTTGTTGTGCTTTACCTTGTCACAGTTACATTCACTTGATTTTTCAAAGTTCATTTTGGATTTTTACATTCTCTTGATTTTTTAAAGTTCAATTTGAATTTCTTTCATTGAAATGCAAGAGTTAGATTATTTCAGTAGTGTTTTGTCGTAGTTTACCTTGTCACAGTTACATTCTCTTAATTTTTCAAAGTTCATTTTGAATTTTTTCGTTGAAATGCAAGAGTTGGAATATTTCAGTAGTGTCTTGTTGTGCTTGACCTTGTCACAGTTACATTCTTTTTGATTTTTTTTCAAAGTTCATTTTGGATTTCTTTCGTTGAAATGCAAGAGTTGGAATATTTCAGTAGTGTTTTGTTGTGCTTTACCTTGTCACAGTTAAATGCTCATGATTTTTCAAAGTTCATTTTGAATTTCTTTTGTGAAATGCAAGAGTTAGAATATTTCAGTAGTGTTTCGTCGTGGTTTACCATGTCACACTTACATTCTCTTCATTTTTCAAAGTTCATTTTGAATTTCTTTCATGAAATGTAAGAGTTGGAATATTTCAGTACTGTTTTATCGTGGTTTACCTTGTCACAGTTACATTCTCTTGATTTTTCCAAGTTCATTTTGGATTTCTTTCCATAAAATGCAAGAGTTGGAATATTTCAGTAGTGTTTTGTCGTGGTTTACCTTGTCACAGTTACATTCTCTTGATTTTTCAAAAGTTCATTTTTGGATTTCTTTCGTTGAAATGCAAGAGTTGGAATATTTCATTAGTGTTTTGTTATGGTTTACCTTGTCACAGTTACATTCTCTTGTTTTTTCAAAGTTCATTTTGGATTTTTTTCCTAGAAATGCAAGAGTTGGAATATTTCAGTAGTGTTTTGTCATGGTTTACCTTGTCAGAGTTAAATTCTCTTGATTTTTCAAAGTTCATTTTGGATTTTTACATTCTCTTTATTTTTCAAAGTTAATTTTGAATTTCTTTCTTGAAATGCAAGAGTTAGAATATTTCAATAGTGTTTTTTCGTGGTTTACCTTTTCACAGTTACATTCCCTTGATTTTTCAAAGTTCATTTTGAATTTATATCATGAAATGCAAGAGTTGGAATAATTCAGTAGTGTTTTATAGTGGTTTAAATTGTAACAGTTAAATACTCTTTATTATTAAAGGTTCATTTTTGAATTTATTTCATTGAAATGCAAGATTTTAAATATTTCAGTAGTGTGTTGTCATGTTTTACCATGTCATTGTTAAACTCGCATTATTTTTGCCATTTAATTTTGTATTTCTTTCATTGAAATGAAATAGTTTGAATATTTAAGTAGTGTTTTGTCATGGTTTACCTTGTAACAGTTAAATCCTCTTGATTTTTCAAAGTTCATTTCGGATTTTTACATTCTCTTGATTTTTCAAAGTTCATTTTGAATTTCTTTCGTGAAATGCAAGAGTTGGAATATTTCAGTAGTGTTTTGTCGTGGTTTACCATCTCAAAGTTACATTCTCTTGATTTTTCAAAGTTCATTTTGAATTTCTTTAGTGAAATGCACGAGTTGGAATATTTCAATAATGTTTTATCGTGGCTTACCTTGTCACATGTACTTTTTCTTGATTTTTCAAATTTCATTTTGGATTTCTTTACTTCAAATGCAAGAGTTGGAATATTTCAGTAGTGTTTTGTCGTGTTTTACCTTGTCACAGTTACATACTCTTGATTTTTCAAATTTCATTTTGGATTTCTTTCATTGAAATGCAAGAGGTTGAATATTTCAGCAGTGTTTTGTGATGGTTTACGTTGTCACAGTTATATTCTATTGATTTTTCATAGTTTATTGTGGATTTACTTCCTTGAAATGCAAGAGTTGGAATATTTCAGTAGTGTTTTGTCATGGTTTAGCTTGTCACAGTTACATTCTCTTGATTTTTCAAAGTTCATTTTGAATTTCTTTCGTGAAATGCAAGAGTTGGAATATTTCAGTAGTGTCTTGTTGTGCTTTACCTTGTCACAGTTACATTCTCTTTATTTTTCAAAGTTCATTTTGGATTTCTTTCGTTGAAATTCAACAGTTGGAATATTTAAGTAGTGTTTTGTTGTGCTTTGCCTTGTCACAGTTACATTCTCTTGATTTTTCAAAGTTCATTTTGAATTTCTTTCGTGAAATGCAAGAGTTGGAATATTTCAGTAGTGTTTTGTCGTGGTTTACCATATCACTGTTACATGCTCTGGATTTTTCAAAGTTCATTTTGAATTTCTTTCTTGAAATGCAAGAGTTGGAATATTTCAGTAGTGTTTTGTCATGTTTTACCTTGTCACAGTTACATTCTCTTGATTTTTCAAAGTTCATTTTTGGATTTCTTTCGTTGAAATGCAAGAGTTGGAATATTTCAGTAGTGTTTCGTTATGGTTTACCTTGTCATAGTTACATTCGCTTGATTTTTCAAGGTTCATTTTGGATTTCTTTCCTTGAAATGCAAGAGTTGGAATATTTCAGTAGTGTTTTGTCGTGTATTACCTTGTCACAGTTACATTCTCTTGATTTTTCAAAGTTCATTTTGGATTTTTACATTCTCTTGATTTTTCAAAGTTCATTTTGAATTTCTTTCGTGAAATGCAAGAATTGGAATATTTTAGTAGTGTCTTGTTGTGCTTTACCTTGTCACTATTACATTCTCTTTATTTTTCAAAGTTCATTTTGGATTTCTTTCGTTGAAATACAAGAGTTGGAATATTTCAGTTGTGTCTTGTCGTGGTTTACATTGTCACAGTTACATTCTCTTAATTTTTCAAAGTTCATTTTGAATTTCTTTCGTTGAAATGCAAGAGTGCTGGCAAGGTATAATTTGGTCTAACATGTTTTGAGAGTATGGTCGAAATTATATAACTCAACCAGACTGTTTTTTTTAGTCATTTTTAAGGAAACTGCAATAGTTTCACAAGAAATATCTTTCAGCGCGTTTTAAGTTTAAATGAAAAGTATTCAATGAAAATTAAATTTGATTTTGATGCTGGATAAAAATCCGTCCATTCTAATAGAAACTACAATGGTTTCACGGAAAACATCTTCTGATTTAATACATGCAATAAACTGGCTAGTGTCGATAACCGGACAATTCTTTTTTTCTCTTTTTTATCACAAATAAATTCCACTATTTAATGCCCCCCTCCGGCGCGCCCGAGGGGGGCATTAAATAGGGGAATTTATGAAGAAATTGCTCTGCCTTGGACACATTGAAAATTATTTGTGATAAAAAAGAGAAAAAAAGAATTGTCCAGTCATTGACACAGTCTAGGTTATTGCATTTATTAAATGAAAAAATTTTTTCCGTGAAACTATTGCAGTTTATATAAGAATGGATAGAATTTTATCAAGCATTAAAATCAAATTTTATTTTCAATGCATACTTTTCATTTAAACTTAAAACACACCGAAAGATAGTTCTTGTGAAACTATTGCAGTTTCTATAAAAATTAATAAAAAAAAAACCAGTCTGGTTGAGTTAGATAATTTCGACCATACTCTCAAAACATGTTGGACCACATTATACCTTGCCAGCACTCTTGCATTTCAACGAAAGAAATTCAAAATGAACTTTGAAAAATTAAGAGAATGTAACTGTGACAAGGTAAACCACGAAAAGACACTACTGAAATATTCCAACTCTTGCATTTCAACAAAAGAAATCCAAAATGAACTTTGAAAAATCAAGAGAGTGTAACTGTGACAAGGTAAAGCACAACAAGACCTTACTGAAATATTCCAATTCTTGCATTTCAACGAAATAAATTCAAAATGAACTTTGAAAAATCTGCGAATGTAAAAATTCAAAATGAACTTTGAAAAATCAAAAGAATGTAACTGTGACAAGGTAAACCACGATAAAACACTACTGAAATATTCCAACTCTTGTATTTCAAGGAATGAAATCCAAAATGAACTTTGAAAAATCAAGAAAATGTAACTGTGACAAGGTAAACCACAACAATACACTACTGAAATTCTAAAACTCTTGCATTTCAAGGAAAGAAATCCAAAATGAACTTTGAAAAATCAAGAGAATGTAACTGTGACAAGGTAAATCACGACAAAACACTACTGAATTATTCCAAATCTTATATTTCAAGGAAAAAAATACAAAATGAACTTTTAAAAATAAAGATAAAGTAACTTTGACAATGTAAACCATAACAAAACCCTACTGAAATATTCAAACATTTGTATTTTAAAGAAATAAAACCAAAAATGAACTTTTAAAAATCAAGAGAATGTAACTGTGACAAGTTCAACCAAGAAAAACACTACTGAAATATTACAAATCTTGAATTTCAATGAAAGAAATCCAAAATGAACTATTAAAAATCAAGTTAATGTAACTATGACAAGGTAAACCACGACAAAACACTACTGAAATATTCCAACTCTTGCATTTCAAGGAAAGAAATTCAAATGAGCTTTGAAAAATCAAGAGAATGTAACTGTGACAAGGTAAACCACGATAAAACACTATTTAAATATTCCAACTTTTGAATTTCACGAAATAAATTAAAAATGAACTTTGAAATATCAAGAGAATGTAACAGTGACAAGGTAAACCACTACAAAACATTACTGAAATATTCCAATTCTTGCATTTCAAGAAAGAAATTAAAAATTAACTATGAAAAATCAAGAGAATGTAAAAATCCAAAATGAACTTTGAAAAATCAAGAGAATGTAACTGTGACAAGGTAAACCATGACAAAACACTACTGAAATATTCCAACTCTTGCATTTCAAGGAAAGAAATCCAAAATGGACTTTGAAAAATCAAGAGAATGTAACTACGACAAGGTAAACCATAACAAAACACTACTGAAATATTACAACTCTTGCATTTAAACGAAAGAAATCCAAAAATTAACTTTTGAAAAATCAAGAGAATGTAACTGTGACAAGGTAAACCATGACAAAACACTACTGAAATATTCCAACTCTTGCATTTCAAGGAATGAAATCCAAAATGAACTTTGAATTTCAAGAGAATGTAACTATGACAAGGTAAACCACGACAAAACACTACTGAAATATTCCAACTCTTGCATTTCACGAAAGAAATTCAAAATTAAATTTGAAAAATCCAAAGCATGTAACAGTGATATGTTAAACCACGACAAAACACTACTCAAATATTCCAACTCTTTCTTTTCACGAAAGAAATTCAAAATGAACTTTGAAAAATCAAGAGAATGTAACTGTGACAAGGTAAAGCACAACAAAACACTACTGAAATATTCCAACTCTTGCATTCAAATGAAAGAAATCCCAAATGAACTTTGAAAAATCAAGAGAATGTAACAGTGACAAGGTAAAGCACAACAAGACACTACTGAAATATTCCAACTCTTGAACTTCAGCGAAAGAAATTCAAAATGAACTTTGAAAAATCAAGAGAATGTAAAAATCCAAAATGAACTTTGAAAAATCAAGAGGATGTAACTGTGACAAAGTAAACCACGACAAAACACTACTGAAATATTCCAACTCTTGCATTTCAAGGAATGAAATCCAAAATGAACTTTGAAAAATCAAGAAAATGTAACTGTGAAAAGGTAAACCATGACAAAACACTACTGAAATATTCCAACTCTTGCATTTCAAGGAAAGAAATCCAAAATGAACTTTGAAAAATTAAGAGAATGTAGCTGTGACAAGGTAAACCACGACAAAACACGACTGAAATATTCCAACTCTTGCATTTCAAGGAAAGAAATCCAAAATGAACTTTGAAAAATCAAGAGAAAGTAACTTTGACAATGTAAACCATAACAAAACACTACTGAAATATTCAAACACTTGAATTTAAAATAAATAAAACCAAAAATTAACTTTAAAAAATCAAGAGAATGTAACTGTGACAAGGTCAACCACGAAAAACACTACTGAAATATTCAAACTCTTGCATTTCAACGAAATAAATCCAAAATGAACTTTGAAAAATCAAGTGAATGTAGCTATGACAAGGTAAACCACGACAAAACACTACTGAAATATTCCAACTCTTGCATTTCAAGTAAAGAAATCCAAATGAGCTTTTAAAAATCAAGAGAATGTAACTGTGACAAGGTAAACCACGATAAAACACTATTGAAACATTCCAACTCTTGCATTTCACGAAAGACATTCAATATGAACTTTGGAAAATCAAGAGAATATAACTGTGACAAGGTAAACCACGACAAAACACTACTGAAATATTCCAATTCTTGCATTTCACGAAAGAAATTCAAAATAATCTTTGAGAAATCAAGAGAATGTAAAAATCCAAGATGAACTTTGAAAAATCAAGATAATGTAACTGTGACAAGGTAAACCATGACAAAACACTACTGAAATATTTCAACTCTTGCACTTAAAGGAAGAAAATCCAAAATGACATTTTAAAAAACAAGAGAACGCAACTATGAAAAGGTAAACCGTAACGAAATACTAATGAAATGTTCCAACTTCGTCATTTCAACGATAGAAATTCAAAAATAAACTTTTAAAAAATCTAGAGAATGTAACTGTGACAAGGTAAACCACGACAAAACACTACTGAAATATTCCAACTCTTGCATTTCAAGGAAGGAAATCCAAAATGAACTTTGAATTTCAAGAGAATGTAACTATGACAAGGTAAACCACGACAAAACACTACTGAAATATTCCAACTCTTGCATTTCACGAAAGAAATTCAAAATTAAATTTGAAAAATCCAAAGTATGTAACAGTGATATGGTAAACCACGACAAAAAACTACTCCAATATTCCAACTCTTACATTTCACGAAAGAAATTCAAAATGAACTTTGAAAAATCAAGAGAATGTAACTGTGACAAGGTAAAGCACAACAAAACACTACTGAAATATTCCAACTCTTGCATTCAAATGAAAGAAATCCCAAATGAACTTTGAAAAATCAAGAGAATGTAACAGTGACAAGGTAAAGCACAACAAGACACTACTGAAATATTCCAACTCTTGAACTTCAGCGAAAGAAATTCAAAATGAACTTTGAAAAATCAAGAGAATGTAACTGTGACAAGATAAAACAATAACAAAACACTACCGAAATATTCCAACTCTTGCATTTCAACGAAAGAAATCCAAAAATGAACTTTGAAAAATCAAGAGAATGTAACTGTGAAAAGGTAAACCACGACAAAACACTACTGAAATATACCAACTCTTGCATTTCAACGAAAGAAATCCAAAATGAACTTTGAAAAATCCAGAGAATGTAACTGTGACAAGGTAAACCACGACAAAACACTACTGAAATATTCCAACTCTTGCATTTCAAGGAGAGAAATCCAAAATGAACTTTGAAAAATCAAGAGAATGTAACTTTGACAAGGTAAACCATAACAAAACACTACTGAAATATTCCAACTCTTGCATTTCAAGGAAAGAAATCCAAAAATGAACTTTAAAAAATCAAGAGAATGTAACTGTGACAAGGTCAACCACGACAAAACACTACTGAAATATTCCAACTCTTGCATTTCAAGTAAAGAAATCCAAAATGACTTATTAAAAATCAAGTGAATGTAACTATGACAAGGTAAACCACTAAAAAACACTACTTAAATATTCCAACTCTTGCATTTCAAGGAAGTAAATCCAAATGATCTTTTAAAAATCACGATAATTTAACTGTTACAGGGTAAACCACGATAAAACACTATTGAAACATTCCAACTTTTGAATTTCACGAAAAAAATCCAATATGAACTGTGAAAAATCAAGAGAATATAACTGTGACACGGTATACCACGACAAAACATTACTGAAATATTGCAATTCTTGCATTTCACGAAAGAAATTCAAAATGATCTTTGAAAAATCAAGAGAATGTAAAAATCCAAAATGAACTTTGAAAAATCAAGATAATGTAACTGTGACAAGGTAAACCATGACAAAACACTACTGAAATATTTCAACTCTTGCATTTCAAGGAAAGAAATCCAAAATGAAATTTGAAAAATCAAGAGAATGTAACTGTGACATAGTAAACCATAACAAAACACTACTGAAATATTCCAACTCTTGCATTTCAAGGAAAGAAATCCAAAATGAACTTTGAAAAATCAAGAGAATGTAACTGTGACAAGGTAAACCATGACAAAACACTACTGAAATATTCCAACTCTTGCATTTCAAGGAAGGAAATCCAAAATGAACTTTGAATTTCAAGAGAATGTAACTATGACAAGGTAAACCACGACAAAACACTACTGAAATATTCCAACTCTTGCATTTCACGAAAGAAATTCAAAATTAAATTTGAAAAATCCAAAGTATGTAACAGTGATATGGTAAACCACGACAAAACACTACTCCAATATTCCAACTCTTACATTTCACGAAAGAAATTCAAAATGAACTTTTAAAAATCAAGAGAATGTAACTGTGACATGGTAAACCACGACAAAACACTACTGAAATATTCCAACTCTTGCATTCAAATGAAAGAAATCCCAAATGAACTTTGAAAAATCAAGAGAATGTAACAGTGACAAGGTAAAGCACAACAAGACACTACTGAAATATTCCAACTCTTGAACTTCAGCGAAAGAAATTCAAAATGAACTTTGAAAAATCAAGAGAATGTAAAAATCCAAAAATGAACTTTGAAAAATCAAGAGAATGTAACTGTGACAAGGTAAACCATGACAAAACACTACTGATATATTCCAACTCTTGCATTTCAAGGAAAGAAATCTAAAATGAACTTTGAAAAATCAAGAGAATGTAACTTTGACAAGGTAAACCACGATACAACACTATTGAAATATTCCAACTCTTGCATTTGACTAAATAAATTAAAAATCAACTTCAAAAATCAAGAGAATGTAACTGTGAGATGGTAAACCACGACAAAACACTACTGAAATATTCCAACTCTTGCATTCAAATGAAAGAAATCCCAAATGAACTTTGAAAAATCAAGAGAATGTTAAAATACAAAACAAACTTTGAAAAATCAAGAGGATGTAACTGTGACAAGGTAAACCAAGACAAAACACTACTGAAATATTCCAACTCTTGCATTTCAAGGAATGAAATCCAAAATGAACTTTGAAAAATCAAGAGAATGTAACTGTGACAAGGTAAACCATGAAAAAACACTACTGAAATATTCCAACTTTTTCATTTCAAAGAAAGAAATCCAAAATGAACTATGAAAAATCAAGAGAATGTAATTGTGACAAGGCAAACCACGACTAAACACTACTGAAATAATCCAACTCTTGCATTTCAACGAAAGAAATCCAAAATGAACTTTGAAAAATCAAGACAATGTAATTGTGACAAGATAAACCACGACAAAACACGTTTGAAATATTCCAACTCTTGCATTTCACGAAAGAGATTCAAAATGAACTTTGAAAAATCAAGAGAATGTAACTGTGACATGGTAAAAAACGACAAAACACTACTGAAATATTCCAACTCTTGCATTTCACGAAAGAAATTCAAAATGAACTTTGAAAAATCAAGAGAATGTAAAAATCCAAAATGAACTTTGAAAAATCAAGATAATGTAACTGTGACAAGGTAAACAACGACAAAACACTATTTAAATATTCCAACTTTTGAATTTAAAGAAAGAAATTAAAAATTAAACTTGAAAAATCAAGATAATGTAACTCTGACAAGGCATACCACAACAAAACATTACTGAAATATTCCAATTCTCGCATTTAAAGAAAGACAATCAAAATTAACTTTGAAAAATCAAAGAGAATGTAAAAATCCAAAATGAACTTTGAAAAATCAAGAGAATGTAACTGTGACAAGGTAAACCATAACAAAACACTACTGAATATTCCAACTCTTTCATTTCAACGAAACAAATCCAAAACTGAACTTTCGAAAAATCAAGATAATGTAACTGTGACAAGGTAAACCACGACAAAACACTACTGAAATATTCCAACTCTTGCATTTCATGGAAAGAAATCCAAAATGAACTTTTAAAAATCAAAAGAGTGTAACTGTGACAAGGTAAACCACGACAAAACACTACTGAAATATTCCAACTCTTGCATTTCACGAAAGAAATTCAAAATGAACTTTGAAAAATCCAGAGCATGTAACAGTGAAATGCTAAACCACGACAAAACACTACTCAAATATTCCAACTCTTGCATTTCACGAAAGAAATTCAAAATGAACTTTGAAAAATCAAGAGAATGTAACTGTGACAAGGTAAAGCACAACAAAACACTACTGAAATATTCCAACTCTTGCATTCAAACGAAAGAAATCCCAATTGAACTTTGAAAAATCAAGAGAATGTAACAGTGACAAGGTAAAGCACAACAAGACACTACTGAAATATTCCAACTCTTGAATTTCAATGAAAGAAATTCAAAATGAACTTTGAAAGATCAAGAGAATGAAAAAATCCAAAATGAACTTTGAAAAATCAAGAAAATATAACTGTGAAAAGGTAAACCATGACAAAACACTACTAAAATATTCCAACTCTTGCATTTCAAGGAAAGAAATCTAAAATGAACTTTGAAAAATCAAGAGAATGTAACTGTGACAAGGTAAAACAATAACAAAACACTACCGAAATATTCCAATTCTTGCATTTCAACGAAAGAAATCCTAAAATGAACTTTGAAAAATCGAGAGAATTTAACTGTTAAAATGTAAACCATGAAAAAACACTACTGATATATTCTAACTCTTTCATTTAAAGGAAAGAAATCCAAAATGAACTTTGAAAAATCAAAAGAATGTAACTTTGACAAGGTAAACCACGATCAAACACTATTGAAATATTCCAATACTTGCATTTGACGAAAGAAATTAAAAATGAACTTTAAAAATCAAGAGAATGTAACTGTGAGATGGTAAACCACGACAAAACACTACTGAAATATTCCAACTCTTGCATTTCACGAAAGAAATTCAAAATGAACTTTGAAAAATCAAGAGAATGTAAAAATCCGAAATGAACTTTGAAAAATCAAGAGAATGTAACTGTGACAAAGTAAACCAAGACAAAACACTACTGAAATATTCCAACTCTTGCATTTCAATGAAAGAAATCCAAAATGAACTTTGAAAAATCAAGAGAATGTAACTGTGATAAGGTAAACCATAACAAAACACTACTGAAATATTCCAACTCTTTCATTTCAATGAATGAAATCCAAAATTAACTTTGAAAAATCAAGAGAATGTAACTGTGACAATGTAAAACAATACAAAACACTACTGAAATATTCCAACTCTTGCATTTCAAGGAAATAAATCCAAAATGAACTTTGAAAAATCAAGAGAATGTAATTGTGACAAGGTAAACCATGACAAACACTACTGAAATATTCCAACTCTTGTATTTCAAGGTAATAAATCCAAAATGAACTTTGAAAAATCAAGAGAATGTAACTGTGACATGGTATACCACGATAAAACACTATGGAAATTTTCCAACTCTTGCATATCACGAAAGATATTCAAAATCAACTTTGAAAAATCGCGATAATGTACCTGTGACAAGGTAAACCACGACAAAACACTACTGAAACATTCCAACTCTTGCATTTCACGAAAGAAATTCAAAATGAACTTTGAAAAATCAAGAGAATGTAAAAATCCAAAATGAACTTTGAAAAATCAAGAGGATGTAACTGTGACTAGTTAAACCACGATAAAACACTATTGAAATATTCCAACTCTTGCATTTCACGAAAGAAATTCAAAATGAAATTTGAAAAATCAGGAGAATGTAACTGTGACATGGTAAACCATGACAAAACACTTCTGAAATAATCCAAATCTTGCATTTGAACGAAAGAAATTCAAAATAAACTTTGAAAAATTAAGAGAATTTAACTGTTACGAGGTAAACCACGACAAAACACTACTGAAATAATCCAACTCTTCCATTCCAATTAACGAAATCCAAAAATGAACTTTTAGAAATCAAGAGAATGTAACTGTGACTAGGTAAACCATAAAAAAACACTACTGAAATATTCCAACTCTTGCATTTCAACGAAAGAAAACAAAAAATGAAATTTAAAAAATCAAGAGAATGTAACTGTGACAAGGTAAACCAAGAAAAAACACTACTGAAATATTCCAACTCTTAAATTTCAAGGAAGTAAATCCAAAATGAACGTTGAAAAATCAAGAGAATTTAACTGTAACAAGGTAAACAACGATAAAACACTATGAAATATTCTAACTCTTGAATTTCAACGAAAGAAATCCAAAATGAACATTGAAAAATCAAGAGAATGTAACTGTGACATGATAAACCTCGACAAAACACTACTGAAATATTCCAACTCTTTCATTTCAAGGAATGAGATCCAAAATGAACTTTGAAAAATCAAGAGAATGTAACTATGACAAGGTAAACCACGAAAAAACACTACTGAAATATTCAAACTCTTTCATTTCACGAAAGAAATTAAAAATGAACTTTGAAAAATCCAGGGCATATAATAGTGACATGGTAAACCACGACAAAAAACTACTGAAATATTCCAACTCTTGCATTTTACGAAAGAAATTCAAAATGAACTTTGAAAAATCAAGAGAATGTAACTGTGACAAGGTAAAGCACAACAAAACACTACTGAAATATTCCAACTCTTGCATTCAAACGAAAGAATCCCAATTGAACTTTGAAAAATCAAGAGAATGTAACAGTGACAAGGTAAAGCACAACAAGACACTACTGAAATATTCCAACTCTTGCATTTCAACGAAAGAAATTAAAAATGAACTTTGAAAAATCAAGAGAATGTAAAAATCCAAAATGAACTTTGAAAAATCAAGAGAATATAACTGTGACAAGGTAAACCATGACAAAACACTACTGATATATTCCAACTCTTGAATTACAAGGAAAGAAATCCAAAATGAACTTTGAAAAATAAAGAGAATTTAACTGTGACAAGATAAAACAATAACAAAACACTACTGAAATATTCCAACTCTTTCATTTCAACGAAAGAAATCCAAAAATGAACTTTGAAAAATCAAGAGAATGTAACTGTGACAAGGTAAACCATAACAAAACACTACTGAAATATTCCAACTCTTGCATTTCAAGGAAAGAAATCAAAAATGAAATTTGAAAAATCAAGAGAATGTAACTTTGACAAGGTAAACCAAGATAAAACACTATTGAAATATTCCAACTCTTGCATTTGACGAAAGAAATTCAAAATGAACTTTAAAAATCAAGAGAATGTAACTGTGAGATGGTAAACCACGACAAAACACTACTGAAATATTCCAACTCTTGCATTTCACGAAAGAAATTCAAAATGAACTTTGAAAAATCAAGAGAATGTAAAAATCCAAAACGAACTTTGAAAAATCAAGAGGATGTAACTGTGAAAAAGTAAACCAAGACAAAACACTACTGAAATATTCCAACTCTTGCATTTCAATGAAAGAAATCCAAAATGAACTTAAAAAATCAAGAGAATGTAACTTTGACAAGGTAAACCATAACAAAACACTAATGAAATATTCCAACTATTGCATTTAAACGAAAGAAATAAAAAAATTAACTTTTAAAAATCAATAGTATGTAAATTTGAAAAGTTAAACCAAAACAAAACACTAATGAAATAATCCAACTCTTGCATTTAATAGAATGAAATTCAAAATGAACTTTGAAAAATCAAGAGAAAGTAACTTTGACAAGGTAAACCAGAACAAAACACTACTGAAATATTCCAACTCTTGCATTTCAACGAAATAAATCCAAAAATGAACTTTAAAAATCAAGAGAATGTAACTGTGACAAGTTAAACCACGAAAAAACACTACTGAAGTATTCCAACTCTTAAATTTCAAGGAAGGAAATCCAAAATGATCTTTGAAAAATCACGATAATGTAACTGTGACAGGTTAAACAACGATAAAACACTCATTAAATATTCTAACTCTTTAATTTCACGAAAGAAATTCTAAATGAACTTTTGAAAATCAAGAGAATGTAACAGTGACAAGGTAAACCAAGACAAAACATTACTGAAATATTCCAAAACTTGCATTTCACGAAAGAAATTCAAAATGAACTTTGAAAAATCAAGGGAATGTAAAAATCCAAAATGAACTTTGAAAAATCAAGAGAATGTAACTGTGACAAGGTAAACCATGACAAAACACTACTGAAATATTCCAATTCTTGCATTTCAAGGAAGGAAATCCAAAATGAACTTTGAAAAATCAAGAGAATGTAACTGTGACAAGGTAAACCACGAAAAAACACTACTGAAATATTCCAACTCTTGCATTTCACGAAAGAAATTCAAAATGAACTTTGAAAAATCCAGAGCATGTAACAGTGATATGGTAAACCACGACAAAACACTACTGAAATATTCTAACTCTTGCATTTCAAGAAAGAAATTAAAAATGAACTTTGAAAAATCAAGAGAATGTAACTGTGACAAGGTAAAGCACAACAAAACACTACTGAAATATTCCAACTCTTGCATTCAAACGAAAGAAATCCCAATTGAACTTTGAAAAATCAAGAGAATGTAACAGTGACAATGTAAAGCACAACAAGACACTACTGAAATATTCCAACTTTTGCATTTCAACGAAAGAAATTAAAAATGAACTTTGAAAAATCAAGAGAATGTAAAAATCCAAAATGAACTTTGAAAAATCAAGAGAATTTAACTGTGACAAGGTAAACCATGACAAAACACTACTGAAATATTCCAACTCTTGCATTTCAAGGAAAGAAATCCAAAATGAACTTTGAAAAATCAAGAGAATGTAACTGTGACAAGATAAAACAATAACAAAACACTACCGAAATATTCCAACTCTTGCATTTCAACGAAATAAATCCAAAAATGAACTTTGAAAAATCAAGAGAATTTAACTGTTACAAGGTAAACCATGACAAAACACTACTGATATATTCCAACTCTTGCATTTCAAGGAAAGAAATCCAAAATGAACTTTGAAAAATGAAGAGAATGTAACTTTGACAAGGTAAACCACGATAAAACACTATTGAAATATTCCAACTCTTGCATTTGACTAAATAAATTCAAAATTAACTTTAAAAATCAAGAGAATGTAACTTTGAGATGGTAAACCACGACAAAACACTACTGAAATATTCCAACTCTTGCATTTCACGAAAGAAATTCAAAATGAACTTTGAAAAATCAAGAGAATGTAAAAATCCAAAACGAACTTTGAAAAATCAAGAGGATGTAACTGTGAAAAAGTAAACCAAGACAAAACACTACTGAAATATTCCAACTCTTGCATTTCAATGAAAGAAATCCAAAATGAACTTTGAAAAATCAAGAGAATGTAACTGTGACAAGGTAAACCATAACAAAACACTACTGAAATATTCCAACTATTGCATTTCAACGAAAGAAATCCAAAAATGAAATTTGAAAAATCAAGAGAATGTAACTGTGACAAGGTAAACCACGACAAAACACTACTGAAATATTCCAACTCTTTCATTTCACGAAAGAAATTCAAAATGAACTTTGAAAAATCAAGAGAATTTAAAAATCCAAAATGAACTTTGAAAAATCAAGAGGATGTAACTGTGACAAGGTAATCCACGACAAAACACTACTGAAATATTCCAACTCTTGCATTTCACGAAAGAAATTCAAAATGAACTTTTAAAAATCAAGAGAATGTAAAAATCCAAAATGAACTTTGAAAAATCAAGAGGATGTAACTGTGACTAGTTAAACCACGATAAAACACTATTGAAATATTCCAACTCTTGCATTTCACGAAATAAATTCAAAATGAACTTTGAAAAATCAATATAATGTAACTGTGACATGGTAAACCACGACAAAACACTACTGAAATATTCCAAATCTTGCCTTTCAACGAAAAAAATCCAAAATGAACTTTGAAAAATTAAGAGAATGTAACTTTGACAAGGTAAACCACGACAAAACACTACTGAAATAATCAAACTCTTTCATTTAAATGAAATAAATCCAAAATGAACTTTGAAAAATCAAGAGAAAGTAACTTTGACAAGGTAAACCATAACAAAACACTACTGAAATATTCAAACACTTGCATTTCAACGAAATAAATCCAAAAATGAACTTTAAAAATCAAGCGAATGTAACTGTGACAAGTTAAACCACTAAAAAACACTACTGAACTATTACAACTCTTGAATTTCAAGGAAAAAAATCCAAAATGACCTTTTAAAAATCAAGATAATGTAACTGTGACAAGGTAAACCACGATAAAACACTATTGAAATATTCTAACTCTTGAATTTCACGAAAGAAATTTAAAATGAACTTTGAAAAATCAAGAGAATGTAACTGTGACAAGGTATACCACGACAAAACACTACTGAAATATTCCAAAACTTGCATTTCACGAAAGAAATTCAAAATGAACTTTGAAAAATCAAGAGAATGTAAAAATCCAAAATGAACTTTGAAAAATCAAGAGAATGCAACTGTGACAAGGTAAACCATGACAAAACACTACTGAAATATTCCAAATCTTGCATTTCAAGGAATGAAATCCAAAATGAACTTTGAAAAATCAAGAGAATGTAACTATGACAAGGTAAACCACGACAAAACACTACTGAAATATTTCAACTCTTGCATTTCACGAAAGAAATTTAAAATGAACTTTGAAAAATCAAGAGCATGTAACAGTGATATGGTAAACCACGACAAAACACTACTGAAATATTCCAACTCTTGCATTTCACGAAAGAAATTCCAAATGAACTTTGAAAAATCAAGAGAATGTAACTGTGACAAGGTAAAGCACAACAAAACACTACTGAAATATTCCAACTCTTGCATTCAAACGAAATAATCCCAATTGAACTTTGAAAAATCAAGAGAATGTAACAGTGACAAGGTAAAGCACAACAAGACACTACTGAAATATTCCAACTCTTGCATACCAACGAAAGAAATTAAAAATGAACTTTGAAAAATCAAGAGAATGTAAAAATACAAAATGAACTTTGAAAAATCAAGAGAATATAACTGTGACAAGGTAAACCATGACAAAACACTACTGATATATTCCAACTCTTGCATTTCAAGGAAAGAAATTCAAAATGAACTTTGAAAAATCAAGAGAATGTAACTGTGACAAGATAAAACCATAACAAAACACTACCGAAATATTCCAACTCTTGCATTTCAACGAAATAAATCCAAAAATGAACTTTGAAAAATCGAGAGAATGTAACTGTGACAAGGTAACCCATGACAAAAAACTACTGAAATATTCTAACTCTTGCATTTCAAGGAAATAAATCTAAAATGAACTTTGAAAAATCAAGAGAATGTAACTTTGACAAGGTAAACCACGATAAAACACTATTGAAATATTCCAACTCTTGCATTTGACGAAAGAAATTCAAAATGAACTTTAAAAATCAAGAGAATGTAACTGTGAGATGGTAAACCACGACAAAACACTACTGAAATATTCCAACTCTTGCATTTCACGAAAGAAATTCAAAATGAACTTTGAAAAATCAAGAGAATGTAAAAATCCAAAACGAACTTTGAAAAATCAAGAGGATGTAACTGTGAAAAAGTAAACCAAGACAAAACACTACTGAAATATTCCAACTCTTGCATTTCAATGAAAGAAATCCAAAAATGAAATTTGAAAAATCAAGAGAATGTAACTGTGACAAGGTAAACCACGATAAAACACTATTGAAATATTCCAACTCTTGCATTTCACGAAAGAAATTCAAAATGAGCTTTGAAAAATCAAGAGAATGTAACTGTGACAAGGTAAACCACTAAAAAACACTATCGAAATATTCCAACTCTTTAATATAACGAAATAAATTCAAAATGAACTTTTGAAAATCAAGAGAATGTAACCGTGACAACGTAAACCACTACAAAACTCTACTGAAATATTCCAACTATTGCATTTCACGAAAGAAGTTCAAAATGAACTTTTAAAAATCAAGAGAATGTAAAAATCCAAAATGAACTTTGAAAAATCAAGAGAATTTAACTGTGACAAGGTAAACCATGACAAAACACTACTGAAATATTCCAACTCTTGCATTTCAAGGGAAAAAATCCAAAATGAACTTTGAAAAAACAAGAGAATGTAACTGTGAGAAGGTAAACCATAACAAAACACTACTGAAATATTCCAACTCTTGCATTTCAACGAAAGAAATCCAAAAATGAACTTTCGAAAAATCAAGATAATGTAACTGTGACAAGGTAAACCACTACAAAACACTACTGAAATATTCCAACTCTTGCATTTCACGAAAGAAATTCAAAATGAACTTTGAAAAATCAAGAGCATGTAACTGTGACAAGGTAAAGCACAACAAAACACTACTGAAATATTCCAACTCTTGCATTTCAACGAAAAAAATCCAAAAAGAACTTTGAATAAAAATCAAGAGAATGTAACTGTGACAAGGTCAAGCACAACAAGACACTACTGAAATATTCCAACTCTTGCATTTCAATGAAAAAAATTCAAAATGAACTTTCAAAAATTAAGAGAATGTAACTGT
The DNA here is from genome assembly GCF_049724085.1 of Artemia sp. Qi Xiang Cuo. Classification (NCBI taxonomy): domain Eukaryota; kingdom Metazoa; phylum Arthropoda; class Branchiopoda; order Anostraca; family Artemiidae; genus Artemia; species Artemia sp. Qi Xiang Cuo. The sequence continues at coordinate 37,832,680 of NC_142803.1, read as the reverse complement.
GACAAGGTAAACTACCACAAAACACTACAGAAATAATCCAACTCTTGCATTTCAATGAAAGAAATTCAAAATGAACTTTGAAAAATCAAGAGAATATAAAAATCAAAAAATCCAAAGAGAATGTAACTGTGACAAGGTAAACCATGACAAAACACTACTGAAATATTCCAACTCTTGCATTTCAAGGAAAGAAATCCAAAATGAACTTTGAAAAGTCAAGATAACGTAACTGTGACAAGGTAAACCACGACAAAACACTACTGAATTTAAGTATATTTCATCTCATTCGAAGACATGTAAAAAAAAGTTGAAAAAAATATATTATGTTAAAAAAAAAAAAAAATGGGGAGGGGGGGGGGCAAAAAGTTGGCGGGAGGGGGCCCCCGTCGAGTTGAGAGATAGCGGACCTATGGAGGGTTGAAGTCTCTGCTGGTTAGGGTCATTGGTGCTTATGATCCTTGATGGTTCGTAATCACATACACCTTACCATTTGATTTGCATTGATTTTTGTGGTTTGTTCTGACATACATTATTAAAATTATTTTCTCGACATCTACATCTCTCTTAGTATCAAATTTTTAGAATACTATAACACTGGACCCTATTTTCAAATGACGACACTTTTCAAACACAACTTGTGTATTATACAGAACACATCGAAGATGTAAGGCTAGGTCAACTCACAATGTCATTCTATCATCATTAACCATTTTCATAGATTGATGTTGTCTCAAATTTATAACAAATTGCCTGAGTTAACAACCCTGAGGGGTTACCTTAACTGATAATTAGTTTAACCCTTTTTTTTCTTTTTTTTCCACCTTCATACAATCCACGTCGCAAATCCCTTACCCCTTTTTGCAAATGTCAATCAAACAATTCTGATTGTAGCATCCAATTTTTTAATAACAAACTACTCTCGAGTTACACTCCAATAGAATAACAATGGAAGGAACATAGCGCTATAGAATAGCATGGAAGGGAACATAAACCCTTAGAATAGCATGGGAGGTAATATAAGCCCTTAAAATAGCATGGGAGGGAATATAAACCCTTAGAATAACATGGGAGGGAACATGAACATATCGCTATATAATAGCATGGGAGAGAACATAAACCATTATAATTACCTGGGAGGGAACATAAGCCCTTAAAATAGCATGGGAGGGAATATAAGCACTAAAAATAACATGGGAGGGAACATAAACACTTAGAATAGCAAGAGAGGTAACATAATCTCCTCCAATTCGCAAATCCCATTACCCCTTTTTTTTGCAAATGTTAATCAAACATTTCCGATTCGTCGTTAGGCATTTTTCATAGACTGATGTTGTTTCAAATTTATAACAATACCCACCAAACCATTTTGTACCCACCAAACCAGACTATACCCATTAGAAACCTGTCTGGTACAGGGGCCTTGGCAAATCCAGACGAGACATACTACTTACTTTAAAAGCGCGTAAACTTACATACGACTACGCCATTACTAAGGGTACAAAAGTGTCGGATAACTGGAAATACAAAGCTAATGGAGAATTGCAGGCCAGGATTGGTACCATCATTTTATGGCTCGCAATAAAATTCTATTATTAAGGACGCCTGAAGGTAGAAGCCCAGGACGGACGACTGATTTCAACCGTCACACTGTAGGGGGTTTCTTTGACAACCTAAAGTGGGCCCTAGATAAACACAAGTTCAGAACACAAGACATCTAGAATGTAGACACATCTGGTTGGACAACCGTCCACAAGCCTGGCAAAACAATGCACGGCAAGACCAGGAACAATTAGGGAATTTCACGCCAATAGAAAGAGGCCAGTTGACCACAATTTATTCTGGTGTTAATGTAATTGGGAAAATATACCCTCTTCTACTTATTTTCAGCGGGGAAGCAGTGTCCAGAAATTTTACTCAAGAGGGATCCAACAGGAACCATCATGATCGGCTCAGAAAATATTTCTGGCTGGATAGCTACCTACTTTTTATTTACTTTACTTGCACATTTTATCAATCATGTCAAATCCTTCAAACACTCGCTTGTTCTTCTGGTACTGGACAACCACATCAGCTAATACATCATTTAATCACTTGATCTAGCTAAAAATAATGGTGCAATCGTTTTAATCGCTCCTCCCCACACTACTGTCAAACTAAAGCCTCTAGACTGGACAGTCATTGGGCCCCTCAAGACCTATTAATACGAGGAAGCCACAAGTTTTATTAATTTAGAACTATAAAGAAAGAACCATAAATGTAAAACTATATCAGTGTATGACTTTGCCGAGCTGCTGGGGAAAGCATATCCAAAGACTTTCACTTCTGAGAGTAATATTAGTGGATTCAGAGTAAGTGGGGTCTAACCCACAAACAGAGTTGTCTTCAGGGATTATGAGTTTGTCTCGTCTTATATGTCCGATAGACTGCAAACCAAATCTAATGAACCACTCATCAGTGTAGTTTCTAAGCCCAGCGCAAGGTCCGTGGGACATTTAAACTCCTCCTTTAACTTAGACTCTTATACCAACGCAACACAGATTCTATATCTAAATGAGGAGCAAAGGTCAGAAGATGATATGCTCAAAGAGATCGTTGACACAAACCCCTTCCCAAAATGCTCAACATAAAAATTAACAGGAAAGAAAGATGAAGAAGTCAAAAGTGTTCACTGACATCCCCCGAAAAATATATTTCTGGTGAGATAAAAGCTGTATCTGCCAAGAAAGCCCTAGTCTTGGAAAGGAAGAAAGTTAGAGAAGCGAAGAGGCTAGAAAGCTAAAGGCCTGTTTCTCGTAACAAGAGTCGCAATTGGAGGGATGATTCTGACGTAGGTTAGCCTGTACACAACAGCGGTTCAGACTCCAGTATGGACATTGAAGAAGAGCTCACTACCAGCAACTTCCTATTTGACACTGATAATGTCAAGTCTGGTGATAACATTCTGGTTGAGCTTAAGAGAAAGAAAGGAAATCCTGTTTATTACATTAACATTATCAAAGATAATCTTATTCACATATGATCTATTCATACCTAAAACAGCAATTTGTATGTTATTTTTTAGATATTCCAAATTATGAAGTTTCTAGGGGTAGTTACACATTTTCATCAATATTGTCACGCTGAACCATGAAAATAAGACAGCGAACATCATTAGTTAAATTTGACGCGCTTTTCAATGGTTGGAATTCAAATATTAGCAACCTGATGAGCCCATAAAACAATTACATCTTCATAGCAAAGCTATATTATCTTCGACTATATATGGCATACACACTTGCACACACATTTTGCACCCACTACTTAGAAAAGCTACACGACACTAAAGTTTTTTTTTTTTATTAAAAGTTGAATTCTCGTCCCTAGTTTTTAAGACACATATATGACTGTGTAAGTTCCACTTAACTAGTTCAAACTATCAGATCCCACTTTCACTGTCATTGGTACTTGAAGAGATATAACTGCGATGGTTTCTTCTTTACAAAAATAATTATCATAATTTCATGTGCCCTAAGGCCTTCAATTGATCGTAGCCCAGTTTTTTCCTGAAATATAACCGTTAACTTATCTGCTTAGTTTTACTTACTTCTTAAAAAAAACGGTTATATAATCATATTCATGTCTGTTACTTTAGACAACTTAAATTATTATTATATTTGAATGACATTCTAATACTGTTGGAGTGCCTTTCTATAAGGCAGTCAAACAGCTCGTGGTAACAAACAGTAAGCAAGGAGCGACCCGGCTCAATAGTAACCGAAACTCTAAAAAACAGAATTTTGATACCAAGATATATCAAAAGAATCAGATTTTTATGCTGATTTCAAATATATGAGTTTCATCAAGTTTAGTCTTACCCATCGGTAAGTTACGTGCCTGAGAAAATTTCCCTTATTTTTGGAAAAGGGGGAAAAACCCTAAGAATCAAAAAACCTTAATGAAAATCACGCTAACAGATTCAGCGTATCAGAAAACCCTACTGTAGAGGTTTCAAGCTCCTGTCTGCAAAAATTTGGAATTTTGTATTTTTTGCCAGAAGAAAGATCACAGATACGTGAGTAGAGTAGTACCTACCATATTGCTTAGACATATAGGAATCTCCATGCTATTTGTTGAGACATATAGGAAAAACATTTCCAGAGCATGTACTTATGGATTTGTTTGCCTTATGTTCCTTGGTGTCTTTCCAGAGCATGTACTTATGGATTTGGGTGGATTATGTTCCCTCCCATGCTATTATAAGGGCTTATGTTCCCTCCCATGTCATTTTAAGGGCTTATGTTCCCTCCCATGCTATTTTAAGGGTTTATGTTGCCTCCCATGCTATTCTAGGGGGTTATGTTCCCTCCCATGATATTCTAAGGGCTTATTTTCCCTCCCATGCCATTCTAAGGGTTTATGTTCCCTCCCATGCTATTTTAAGGGCTTATGTTCCCTCCTATGCTATTCTAAGGTCCCTCCCATGCTATTCTAAGGGTTTATGTTCCCTCCCATGCTATTTTAAGGGCTTATGTTCCCCCCATGCTATTCTAGGAGCTTATGTTAATTCCTAGACTATTATAATTACTTATTTTCCTTCCGAATCTATTATAAGGACTTATGTTCCCTCCAATGCTATTCTAAGGGTTTATGTTCCCTCCCATGCTATTCTAAGGGTTTATGTTCCTTCCTATGCTATTATAAGAGCTTATGTTCCCTCCCATGCTATTATAAGGGTTTATATTCCCTCCCATGCTATTTTATGTTATGCTTCCGTAATTCATCTTTTCTCAGATTCAAAAAAGGATGCGACTTATGATTTATTCTAAGAAAGTGAGCTGTATTTGTTAGAGTTTCAGAAACATTACATATTTATTTAATTTAAGCCCTTTTTCAGATATAATAATGTTTGGCGTGATTGACACAGAATATATTGGTCTGAAATATTCCTCAACTGGCATTATTTTCGAAGCAGCCTTCTTACTCCTAGACAATCAACGACGTGAAATTCATTGCTATAAATGGAACGTCAGATACAATATGTATAAGTACGAGAAAAACAGATGGAGCTCAACACTAAATTTTATAAATCGAAACGGCTTTTATGTTAAAACCATAAGACCACGTAATGAAAATGGCTATGAAATAAAACATGTACAAGAGGAATTCAGGAAATATGCAGTTTTTTCATTATGCAAGCTGTTTATGTTAAGGGAAACGTGCCAACTGATAAACTCTTACTAGAAAATGTGATAAAAACATAGCATTATTCAATTTAGAAGACTTCAAATGTGAGAAATGCCTGTATTCAGTACATGATCCAGAAGATGAAGTTAGATATTTCGCTCAATGGATACCGGAAAAGATGCCTGACAAGGAAAAATGCATCAGATATCCAAAGACCTAAACTTGCTCTTCCTCATATCAAATGGATTAAGCCCTTTTTTAAATATGTCATTATGTATTTTTTTTTTAAATATGTCATGATGTATTTTTTCAAATGTTTTTAAATATGTTTAGGCAATAAATATTTTAAGCCTCAGCCGTTTTTATTCTTTAGAATACTTCATAGCCAAGAAAATTATAATTTCAGGTTCAAAATGCCAGGGAACACACTTTCAAGTTCAGCATGTTGGAGAACCCTAAATACTCACCACTATAAAGGTAAGTTAATCCTAAAAGGTTAAAAAAATTTTTTTTTCTGAAATCACACTTTCAGATTCATCATGACAAGGAACACACTTTCAGATTCAGCATGTCTGGGAACACACTTTCAGGTTCAACACGTTAGAGAACCCTAAATGATAAGTTAACTCTAAAAGATTAAAGAATTTCTCTGAAATCACACTTTCAGATTCAGCATGCCAGGGAACACTTGGGTGAAACTCTATGGTCGTTATAATATACAAGTTCCATTTGAACAATGTTTTGAGGTCCCCTAGCCCAACCCCAAAGGACCCCGATGCCCATACCCCAACCCGAAGGAACCCAACCCTAAATACTCACCACTATAAAGGTAAGTTAATCCTAAAAGTTTAAAAAAAATTTCTGAAATCACACTTTCAGATTCATCATGTCAGGGAACACACTTTCAGATTCAGCATGTCTGGGAACACACTTTCAGGTTCAACACGTTAGAGAACCCTAAATGATAAGTTAACTCTAAAAGATTAAAGAATTTCTCTGAAATCACACTTTCAGATTCAGCATGTCAGGGAACACTTGGGTGTAACTCTATGATCGTTATAATATACAAGTTCCATTTGAACAATGTTTTGAGGTCCCCTAGCCCAACCCCAAAGGACCCCGACGACCATACCCCAACCCGAAGGAACCCCCCGGTCCCCAAAGGCCCCAAGCCCCCAAAAGGCCCCCGGTCCCCATAATGCCCCCCAAAGGGCACCGAGCCCAAAGGCCCCCAAAGGCCCTCCGACACACCCAAAAGACCAACAAACAAAAATTTCTCTTAAAAACAATATTTTTCATCACTAATAACACTTTTCTGTTCGAACTAGCAAGTTTTCTACCAAAGATACCAAATATTTTCATAGAAGTAACATTTTTTGATTGTGATAACAACTTTTCTGTCAGAAGTAGCAAGTTTTGCTTAACACTAACAAACCTGCTCATCAGAGTAATGACATTTTAGTTTAATACTAACATACTTTTACTGAACACACGCAAATTTCTCTTGGAAATTATATTTTTCCTCACTGACAACATTTTTTCGGTTCGAACTACCAAGTTTTCTACCAAAGATACCAAATTTTTTCTTAGAAGTAACATTTTTTGATTGTGATAACAACTTTTCTGTCAGAAGTAGGAAGTTTTGCTTAACACTAACAAACCTTCTCATCAAAGTAACGATATTTTACTTTAATACTAACATACTTTTACTGAACACACGCAAATTTCTCTTAGAAATAATATTTTTCGTCAGTGATAACACTTTTTCTGTTCGAACTAGCAAGTTTTCTACCAAAGATACCAAATTTTTTCTTAGAAGTAACATTTTTGATTGTGATAACAACTTTCCTGTCAGAAGTAACAAGTTTTGCTTAACACTAACAAACCTTCTCATCAAATTAATGATATTTTACCTTAATACTAACATACTTTTACTGAACAAACAAAAATTTCTCTTAGAAATAATATTTTTCGTCAGTGATAACACTTTTTCTGTTCGAACTAGCAAGTTTTCTACCAAAGATACAAAATTTTTTCGTAGAAGTACCATTTTTTGATTGTGATAACAACTTTTCTGTCAGAATTAGCAAGTTTTGCTTCACACTAACAAACATTCTCATCAAAGTAATGATATTTTACCTTAATACTAACATACTTTTACTGAACACACACAAATTTCTCTTAGAAATAATATTTTTCGTCAGTGATAACACTTTTTCAGTTTGAACTAGCAAGTTTTCTAGCAAAGATACCAAATTTTTTCATAGAAGTAACATTTTTTGATTGTGATAACAACTTTTCTGTCAGAAGTAGCAAGTTTTGCTTAACACTAACAAACCTTCTCATCAAAGTAACAACATTTTACCCTAATAATAACAAACTTTTACTGAACACACAAAAATTTCTCTTAGAAATAATATTTTTCATCACTGATAACACTTTTTCTGTTTGAACTAGCAAGTTTTCTAGCAAAGATACCAAATTTTTTCATAGACGTAACATTTTTTGATTGTGATAACAACTTTTCTGTCAGTAGTAGCAAGTTTTGCTTAACACTAACAAACCATCTCATCAAAGTAACAACATTTTACCCTAATACTAACATACTTTTACTGAACAAACAAAAATTTCTCTTAGAAATAATATTTTCATCAATGATAACACTTTTTCTGTTCGAACTAGCAAATTTTCTAGCAAAGATACCAAATTTTTTCATAGAAGTAACATTTTTTGATTGTGATAACAACTTTTCTGTCAGAAGTAGCAAGTTTTGCTTAACACTAACAAACATTCTCATCAAAGTAACTATATTTTACTTTAATACTAACATACTTTTACTGAACACACACAAATTTTTCTTAGAAATAATATTTTTCGCCAATGATAACACTTTTTCTCTTCGAACTAGCAAGTTTTCTACCAAAGATACCAAATTTTTTCTTAGAAGTAACATTTTTTTATTGTGATAACAAAAGGTTAGGTTAAGTTAGGTTAGGTTAGGTTAGGTTAGCCTACGTACGCGCGCCTACGTAGGCTAACCTAACCTAACTTAACTTAACCTAACCTAAAATTTTAGGTTAAACTAAACCTAAATTTCTCTTAGAAATAATATTTTTCATCAATGATAACACTTTTTCTGTTCGAACTAGTAAGTTTTCTAGCAAAGATACCAAATTTTTTCTTAGAAGTAACATTTTTTGATTGTGATAACAACTTTTCTGTCAGAAGTAGCAAGTTTTCCTTAACACTAACAAACATTCTCATCAAAGTAACGATATTTTACTTTAATACTAACATACTTTTACTGAACACACACAAATTTTTCTTAGAAATAATATTTTTCGTCAATGATAACACTTTTTCTTTTCGAACTAGCAAGTTTTCTACCAAAGATACCAAATTTTTTCTTAGAAGTAACATTTTTTGATTGTGATAACAAAAGGTTAGGTTAAGTTAGGTTAGGTTAGCCTACGTACGCGCGCGTACGTAGGCTAACCTAACCTAATTTAACCTAACCTGTTGTTATCACAATAAAAAAATGTTACTTCTAAGAAAAAATTTGGTATCTTTGGTAGAAAACTTGCTAGTTCGAACAGAAAAAGTGTTATCATTGACGAAAAATATTATTTATAAGATAAATTTTTGTTTGTTCAGTAAAAGTATGTTAGTATTAAGGTAAAATGTTGTTACTTTGATGAGAAGGTTTGTTAGTGTTAAGCAAAACTTGCTACTTCTGACAGAAAAGTTGTTATCCCAATCAAAAAATGTTACTTCAATGAAAAAATTTGGTATCTTTGCTAGAAAACTTGCTAGTTCGAACAGAAAAAGTGTTATCAGTGATGAAAAATATTATTTCTAAGAGAAATTTTTGTTTGTTCAGTAAAAGTATGTTAGTATTAGGGTAAAATGTTGTTACTTTGATGAGAAGTTTTGTTAGTGTTAAGCAAAACTTGCTACTTCTGACAGAAAAGTTGTTATCACAATAAAAAAATGTTACTTCTACGAAAAAATTTGGTATATTTGTTAGAAAACTTGCTAGTTCGAACAGAAAAAGTGTTATCATTGATGAAAAATATTATTTATAAGAGAAATTTGTGTTTGTTCAGTAAAATTATGTTAGTATTAGGGTAAAATGTTGTTACTTTGATGAGAAGGTTTGTTAGTGTTAAGCAAAACTTGCTACTTCTGACAGAAAAGTTGTTATCACAATCAAAAAATACTACTTCTAAGAAAAAATTTGGTATCTTTGCTAGAAAACTTGCTAGTTCGAACAGAAAAAGTGTTATCACTGACGAAAAATATTATTTCTAAGATAAATTTGTGTGTGTTCAGTAAAAGTATGTTAGTATTAAGGTAAAATATAATTACTTTGATGAGAATGTTTGTTAGTGTTAAGCAAAACTTGCTACATCTGACAGAAAAGTTGTTATTACAATCAAAAAATGGTATGTCTACGAAAAAATTTGGTATCTTTGGTAGAAAACTTGCTAGTTCGAGCAGAAAAAGTGTTATTACTGACGAAAAATATTATTTCTAAGAGAAATTTGAGTGTGTTCAGTAAAAGTATGTTAGTATTAGGGTAAAAAATCATTACGTTGATGAGAATGTCTGTTAGTGTTAAGCAAAACTTGCTACTTCTGACAGAAGAGTTGCTATCACAATCAAAAAATGATACTTCTAAGAAAAAATTTGGTATCTTTGGTAGAAAACTTGCTAGTTCGAACAGAAAAGTGTTATCAGTGATGAAAAATGTTATTTCTAAGAGAAATTTTTGTTTGTTCAGTAAAAGTATGTTAGTATTAAGGTAGAATATCATTACTTTGATGAGAAGGTTTGTTAGTGTTAAGCAAAACTTGCTACTTCTGACAGAAAAGTTGTTATCACAATAAAAAAATGTTACTTCTAGGAAAAAATTAGGTATCTTTGATAGAAAACTTGCTAGTTCGAACAGAAAAAGTGTTATCACTGATGAAAAATATTATTTCTAAGAGAACTTTGCGTGTGTTCAGTAAAAGTATGTTGCTATTAAAGTAAAATATCGTTACTTTGATGAGAATGTTTGTTAGTGTTAAGCAAAACTTGCTACTTCTGACAAAAAAGTTGTTATCACAATAAAAAAATGTTACTTCTAAGAAAAAATTTGGTATCTTTGGTAGAAAACTTGCTAGTTCGAACAGAAAAAGTGTTATCAGTGAGGAAAAATATTATTTCCAAGAGAAATTTTTGTTTGTTCAGTAATAGTATGTTAGTATTAGGGTAAAATATCATTACTTTGATGAGAAGGATTGTTAGTGTTAAGCAAAACGTGCTACTTCTGACAGAAAAGTTGTTATCACAATCAAAAAATGTTACTTCTAAGAAAAAATTTGGTATCTTTGGTAGAAAACTTGCTAGTTCGAACACAAAAACTGTTATCATTGACGAAAAATATTATTTCTAAGAAAAATTTGTGTGTGTTCAGTAAAAGTATGTTAGTATTAAAGTAAAATATCGTTACTTTGATGAGAATGTTTGTTAGTGTTAATCAAAACTTTATACTTCTGACAGAAAAGTTGTTATCACAATAAAAAATTGTTACTTCTATGAAAAAATTTGGTATCTTTGCTAGAAAACTTGCTAGTTCGAACAGAAAAAGTGTTATCAATGATGAAAAATATTATTTCTAAGAGAAATTTTTGTTTGTTCAGTAAAAGTAGGTTAGTATTAAGGTAAAATGTTGTTACTTTGATGAGAAGGTTTTTTAGTGTGAAGCAAAACTTGCTACTTCTGACAGAAAAGTTATTATCACAATCAAAAAATTTTACTTCAAAGAAAAAATTTGGTATCTTTGGTAGAAAACTTGCGAGTTCCAACAGAAAAAGTGTTATCACTGACGAAAAATATTATTTCTAAGAGAAATTTGTGTGTGTTCAGTAAAAGTATGTTAGTATTAAAGTAAAATATCATTACTTTGATAAGAATGTATGTTAGTGTTAAGCAAAACTTGGTACTTCTGACAGAAAAATTGTTATCACAATCAAAAATGGTAATTATACGAAAAACTTTGGTATCTTTGGTAGAAAACTTGCTAGTTCGAACAGAAAAAGTGTTATCATTGACGAAAAATATTATTTCTAAGAGAATTTTTTGTTTGTTCAGTAAAAGTATGTTAGTATTAAGGTAAAATATCATTAATTTGATGAGAAGGTTTGTTAGTGTTAAGAAAAACTTGTTACTTCTGACAGGAAAGTTGTTATCACAATCAAAAATGTTACTTCTAAGAATAAATTTGGTATCTTTGGTAGAAAACTTGCTAGTTTGAGCAGAAAAAGTGTTATCACTGACAAAAAATATTATTTCTAAGAGAAATTTGCGTGTATTCAGTAAAAGTATGTTAGTATTAAAGTAAAATATCGTTACTTTGATGAGAAGTTTTGTTAGTGTTAAGCAAAACTTGCTACTTCTGACAGAAAAGTTGTTATCAAAATAAAAAAATGTTACTTCTAAGAAAAAATTTGGTATCTTTGGTAGAAAACTTGCTCGTTCGAACCGAAAAGTGTTTTCAGTGAGGAATAATATTATTTCCAAGAGAAATTTGTGTGTGTTAAGTAAAAGTATGCTAGTATTAAGGTAAAATATTGTTACTTTGATGAGAATATTTGTTAGTGTTAAGCAAAACTTGCTACTTCTGACAGAAAAGTTGTTATCACAATCAAAAAATGTTACTTCTACGAAAAAATTTATATCTTTGGTAGAAAACTTGCTAGTTTGAACAGAAAAAGTGTTATCATTGATGAAAAATATTATTTCTAAGAGAAATTTGTGTGTGTTCAGTAAAAGTATGTTAGTATTAAAGTAAAATATCATTACTTTGATGAGTAGGTTTTTTAGTGTTAAGCAAAACTTGCTACTTCTGACAGAAAAGTTGTTATCACAATCAAAAAATGTTACTTCTATGAAAATATTTGGTATCTTTGGTAGAAAACTTGCTAGTTCGAACAGAAAAGTGTTATTTGTGATGAAAAATATTATTTCTAAGAGAAATTTTTGTTGTTTGGTCTTTTGGGTGTGTCGGGGGGCCTTTGGGGGCCTTTGGGCTCGGTGACCTTTGGCGGGCATTGTGGGGACCGGGGGCCTTTGGGGGGCTTGGGGTCTTTGGGGACCGGGGGGTTCCTTGGGGTTGGGGTATGGTTGTCGGGGTTCCTTGGGGTTGGGCTAGGGGACCTCAAAACACTGTTCAAATGAAACTTGTATATTATAATGACCACAGTGTTTCCCCCAAGTGTTCCCTGAGATGCTGAATCTGAAAGTGTGATTTCAGAGAAATTCTTTAAACTTTTAGAGTTAACTTATAATTTAGGGTTCTCTAACGTGTTGAACCTGAAAGCGTGTTCCCAGACATGATGAATCTGAAAGTGTGATTTCAGAAATTTTTTTTAACCTTTTAGGATTAACTTACCTTTATAGTGGTGAGTATTTAGGGTTGGGTTCCTTCGGGTTGGGGTTTGGGCGTCGGGGTACTTTGGGGTTGGGCTAGGGGACCTCAAAACATTGTTCAAATGAAACTTGTATATTATAACGACCATAGAGTTTCACCCAAGTGTTCCCTGACATGCTGAATTTGAACGTGTGATTTCAGAGAAATTCTTTAATCTTTTAGAGTTAACTTATCATTTAGGGTTCTCTAACGTGTTGAACCTGAAAGTGTGTTCCCAGACATGCTGAATCTGAAAGTGTGTTCCCTGACATGATGAATCTGAAAGTGTGATTTCAGATTTTTTTTTAACCTTTTAGGATTAACTTACCTTTATAGTGGAGAGTATTTAGGGTTCTCCAACATGCTTAACTTGAAAGTGTGTTCCCTGGCATGTTGAACCTGAAAGCATAATTTTCATGGCGATGAAGTATTCTAAAGAATAAAAACGGCTGAGGCTTAAGATATTTATTGCCTAAACATATTTAAAAACATTTGAAAAAATACATAATGACATATTTAAAAAAAAATACATAATGACATATTTAAAAAAGGGCTTAATCCATTTGATATGAGGAAGAGCAAGTTTAGGTCTTTGGATATCTGATGCATTTTTCCTTGTCAGGCATCTTTTCCGGTATCCATTGAGCGAAATATCTAACTTCATCTTCTGGATCATGTACTGAATACAGGTATTTTTCACATTTGAAGTCTTCTAAATTGAATAATGCTATGTTTTTATCACATTTTTCTAGTAAGAGTTTATCAGTTGGCACGTTTCCCTTAACATAAACAGCTTGTTCACTGAAAAAACTGCATATTTCCTGAATTTCCTCTTGTACATGTTTTATTTCATAGCCATTTTCATTACGTGGTCTTATGTTTTTAACGTAAAACCCGTTTCGATTTATAAAATTTAGTGTTGGACTCCATCTGTTTTTCTCATACTTATACATATTGTATCTGAAGTTTCATTTATAGCAATGAATTTCACGTCGTTGATTGTCTAGGAGTAAGAAGGCTGCTTCGAAAATAATGCCAGTTGAGGAATATTTCAGACCAATATATTCTGTGTCAATCACACCAAACATTATTATATCTGAAAAAGGGCTTAAATGAAATAAATATGTAATGTTTCTGAAACTCTAACAAATACAGCTCACTTTCTTAGAATAAATCATAAGTCGCATCCTTTTTTGAATCTGAGAAAAGATGAATTACGGCTCACTGAACCGTTCAAAATTCAGCCTATAAAAGTCGGCCTATTTGAACGGCTCAGTGAGCCGTTCAAAAGTCGGCCTATAAAAGTCGGCCTAGTTTGTTTCTAAGCTGTTTGAAGAAAATCCCCCCTAATACTAAACGTTGAAAATGTGAATATTTAGTCAAACATCGAAGCATTGATCAAAGCTATGGTTCTTTTTCAGTTATCCAATAAATAAAAACATGTTTTTAGTCGTCTCCTTTTGAATCTGTGAAATCTTTGGAAACTAAACTGCTAACGCTAACGAACAGGAAGCCTGTGTAATTGAAAAGTGTATTATACAGTACACTATCACTCCATCACCTCCAATTCGCAAATTCCATTACCCCTTTTTTTGCAAATGTTAATCAAACATTTCTGATTCGTCGTTAGGCATTTTTCATAGACTGATGTTGTTTCAAATTTATAACAGATTACCTGAGTTAACAATTCTTTCGGAGCTATCTTAACTGCTAATCAGTTTAATCCTTTTTTTTCTCCACTGATACAATCCAATCACTAATTAGAATCATTCACACTCCTATTATTCAAAAAATTAATTAATATCGTTCATTGTCTACGTAAATTAAGTTATAGGCAATACTGGTTTAGAAAAACTAGAATAGTGACATAATTTCATAATCCTTTTTTTTTCTCCACCTTCATACAATCCAATCACTAATTAGAATCATTCACACTCCTATTATTTAAAACATTAATTAATATCGTTCATTATCTACGTAAATTAAGTTATTTTAAACAAGACGTACCAGTTTTCTGACACGCATAGCTCTCACTCTCTTTGAAAAGGTGTAATGCCCTGTAGAAGTATTACCTATATGCATGGGGATAGTCACTCTCTTTGAAAAACCAAACCAGACTATACCCATCAAACCAGACTATACCCATCAAACCAGACTATACCCCACCAAACCAGACTGTACCCACCAAACCAGATTATACCCACCAAACCAGATTATACCCACCAAACCAGATTATACCCACCAAACCAGATTGTACCCACCAAACCAGACTATACCCATTAGAAACCTGTCTGGTACAGGGGCCTTGGCAAATCCAGACGAGACATACTACTAAAGTAGCCGAAATACATACCAGATATCGTGTTTTTAAAAAGTTTCTTGTCCTGTTTCTTATTCCTCTGTAAAAATTTGTCTTGTGCAGTAACCGGGTGTAAAGAAACTCAGGTTCAGACTTTGCGGAGAGATATTCTGCTTCTCAACTTTTTTTCCAGTAGTCTTGCAGCGTTCCTCTAACGACACCAATGGCAATTGCAGAAGATCTGACTGACTTCTTGTCACCTAAGACAGAAAATACTGCTGTTATTACAACTTCTGGATCCCAGCCTCCTGTTTTTCTTTTCCTCCTCTGTTTTACTATTAACCATTTTTTCGTGAATTAAATTACCTGGAACAAATAAAATTTCAGTTCACCTACTGATCTGACAGGGTTAAATAATATGAGAGTTAATCAAGTTTTAGGTTTTCAGCTTACCTTAAACATTGAAATATGTTGTTTTCTCAGATTTTATAAGTATTGCTCCCGTTCGGGCACCTTAGCTAAGTATGACGAACCTACCCAGGACCTTTTGGCCGAATGTGGGAATTCACCATCTCACAGGATGAAAAAATGCTAACAGTACACCAGTGAAGATACCGTGTCTCGGAAGATACGATAAGACAGTGCAAGGAGGCCTTATTTTGTGTAAATTTCGTAACTCAATTTTATTAAAGCTTGGAATTCCCTTTCACTTCATGTATCAGAAATATAGCGACAATTTCAAATTAGCTTGAATTTGAAAATAACTTCTCTTTGCGTAATTAGTCATAAATCTTGTAGTGACACTCTTTGTCCAAGAATCAAACGAAGTTTGAACCCGTGATAAATATTTTAAGACCTAATTTAGACAAGTTTGGTTATGAAACAAATAGGAACGTAAGGCCTTGAAAGACTGGAAAACAAACTACTTTTAACAAAAGGTGTTTTATTGGCTAGGAGAGAGGGAAGGTCGCTAAACGGATCAAGTAACAAAAAGAATATACCTTACGGATGAGAGACAAATCGGGGTAGTTTTGCCTCGGAAACAAGGTAGTCTTTTTTGGATCAAACAAGTGTTTTTACTTTGTAATTAAGGTAAACTACCACTGTCTGTCTGAATTCCCCTTGGAGATAAAAGTTTGAAGACAAAATTAAAATAAGAAAAAAACCTCTAAAGATTTCTGTCACTTGGAAATAACTTTAATACGCATATAGGAGAAATTAGTAACAACTAGTGCTGAAATCTAACATTTTAATTTAAGTTGGTGATTTTGGATTTATAGTTCGGTAGTATTTCCACTTAGACAAGGCTTGAGCCATTTGGACGAAACAGCATTTTAAGGTTAAAATAAGCTAAATTAAATATCTTCCCAGAAATTTAAGCTTTGAATAACTAAGGTTCAAAGAGGGAAGGAACCATAACCAAGAAGAGAACGCTAGGAGAGCCATTTGTGCTTCCCTTTTTCAGCCTAGAGTTTCTTGGAACTTAGCTTGACTTTATAAGGACCTTATATACGAGAATTGGAATTATCGGACAAAAATATTACTTTCCCCCCCTTTGTGCAATCTTCTGACGTTTATACGGAGAGGAACACCGTTCCCTTTTTAATCATTCTTTCATTTTGTTAAACCCGTACTGCATGTTTATACAAAGGTGGCCTTAATGTTTATACAGGTAGGCTAGGGAAAAAGGGAATAATATTGTCGATTTAAGAATTTCCAAACCTTTATGTCCAGATATTTTCAATTAAGAGTTGTCCCCGCTAAAGCTAAAGCTCACTAAAGGTCCAAGGAATACACAGCCATTTTCAAGAAATAATAAGAGGATCTCTTGGTTTGGGTTAATGAAAATTGAAATAAAATAAAGTACGGTTATTCTTAGCATAGCTCAGCAATAGTGTGAACTAAAGGATTTTAATAACCCAGAACTCAAGCCTTGACTAGCTATTCAAGTGTAACTCTTTTGAGTAGAAACATTCGATAGCCTAGAATTAACTTAATCTTTTTCTTTTCGGTAAACATTGGTGGATTGTACAAGTAGACCATAGAGTTTAGACCTAGAAGAGGTTCAGAATTATTCAACATAATCAGAATTAGAATATTTTTCTTTTTGTCTTCTTTTATAATAAAAATCAGTTGTCACTGAATTCTGAGTATCGATTTGTTACCCAAGCCTCAGTTTGTAACACGCTACCAAATTTATTAGCCCTGATAGTAGGGGCAACCTTACAACAGGCAATTAATAACAGAACACAGTTTATGTCCTATCTAGTATTCGCAATTAGGTGTGGACCTCCAGACAAAAATCGAACAAAACTCAAGATTTATTCACCGTAAAACGCGATCCAATCTGATATTTTTGGTAAAAGTATGAATCAAGGCCAGCCATTTAAAAAGAAACATAAACTGTCATCTGTCAGATCTTTCGTAGTCCACTAGAAAACTCCATATGTTTTATATGGAGAATGTTAACTTTGACCATACGTGGACCAGACTCTCTCTTTTAAATAAGGCTTCTGTTTGATTTGATCGAAAAAAAGTTAATCGGTTGAAGATTTTGGTTGACAACAAACTCCAGTTTCTACAATTTATTTTTACTTTTTGGGATAGTTTCCAGGGAAAGTGTCAGAATCAATATTTCTTTAATTTAACACCGACCTTCACATCTTTTCCGTCCGCTTCGATGCTATCAACCCTTATTTTCTTCGATATTTGTTCTCATTCCTGATCCTTTGATTTGCTATTATATGCAGTAGATCCTCTATGCTTGTAATATCATAAATGATTGCTTCTATGTTTATATTGCTTCTATGCTTATATTGCTTCTTCGCTTATGCTTCTAATGCTTGTATATGCTTGCAGTTGCTTATTATCCTTTTGTTCTAGATGCCTGGGTTTAAATAAACTAATAATCTTGTAGAACACTACATAGTGTCAGAAGATGGAAACAAAGCCACCAAGTATCGATTGGGATTCAACTTCCCTCAGTGATGAATTTAATCACTTTGAACAACATGTAAAACTCATGTTTCTGGGACCCCTGTCTGGAAAGACACAGGAAAGCAAGTGTGCCTACCTTTTCATCTGGGCAGGAGAAAAAGGGCACCAGATTTTCAACACTTTTCCACTCACTGCTGAAGAAACAAACAACATAGATACTTACCTGCTTAAATTCCTTGAATATACTGCACCAGTCACCAACAGTGTGTTTTTCCGGTACATATTCCAAATTTTGACCAATTTGAAGGAGAAAGTACAGAAAAATACACCACAGAACTGAAAATCTTGGTGAAAGCTTGCAACTATACTAGTGTTAGTGAAATGGTTCGAGACAAAACAGTAAGTGGTATCAGAGGCCTGATTTTGAGAGAAAGACTTCTTCTGGAAAGTGACACCCTAACTTTGGTCCTAGTTGTTAATAAATGCCGTTCCTGCCAAGCAACCCAGGCACAGCTAAGAACATTTGAAGAACAAGGAGCGCCTCAAATAAAGAAAGAGATTAATGCTATTTAGAAATACAAACATCCAGTTAGGAAATACGAAGATGCACCTGTATTGTCCAAAAAAACTAAGGAGTGCTATTTCTGTGGAGGCAAATACTCACCTAGCCATGTTTGTCCTGTAAAAGGCAAAATCTGCGCAAAATGCAAAATGTTATATCACTTTGCACGTGTGTACAAAATCAACAAATCAGTTAATGTTGTGACTGATATAAGGAGACCCCAATTGACAACAGTGATGAAGATGACAATGTCTTCCTATATGCCATAGAAAACAAAACCAATAAGGACAGGGTTGATGCTCCTTTTGCATTGGCAGTGAACTACTCCCTACCTGTGAAATTCAAAGTTGACTCAGGAGAACAAGCAAAAATTTAACCTGCCAAGTATTTTGATGCCTCACCACATCCGCCACCACTAAAACAAAGTACTTAGAAACTCACCAGCTACTGTTTGTCCGAAATTCATGTCAGAGGCTTATGCCAGCTGAGCTGCAACCACAAATCAAGCAAAGCTGAAACCTTACCTCTTTTTATTGTTGAAACTGACTCAGTGCCAATTCTTGGATTCAGGTCAGGCATTGATCTGAACATAGTGAAACTTTTCCTGAATATCAGTAATGTTGAGGAAAACACTTGCAAGAACATGCATGCATTTGACAGGACAAAAGTGGATGACATGGTCAGCAACTACAAAGATGTTTTCCAAGGAATAGGAAAGATAGATGGAAAGTGTCGTTTGCACTGGAAGAACAAGGC
This sequence comes from Artemia sp. Qi Xiang Cuo, assembly GCF_049724085.1. Taxonomy (NCBI): domain Eukaryota; kingdom Metazoa; phylum Arthropoda; class Branchiopoda; order Anostraca; family Artemiidae; genus Artemia; species Artemia sp. Qi Xiang Cuo. The sequence continues at coordinate 37,813,507 of NC_142803.1, read as the reverse complement.
ATTCCCAACAGAATACCCAGCAAGAAGAATCCTATCATCACTTCGAGAAAAACTAGAAGCAAGGCTTAATCGAATGAAAGAACAATGTATAATTGAAAAAAATCCCCAAACAAACTTAGTGGGTTAATTCGATGGTCGCTGTACCAAAAAGGATGGCAGTCTACGAATAAACGATATTCTACCTCATTCCCTCCCTGGAAAATGTAACATCCAAACTCCATGGATTGGGTTCTGGTCGCCAGTCTTAGATGATGAATCTGGGGATCTAACCACATTCAACGCCATCTTTGGCAAATACCATTTCAAACGGATACCATTTGGCATCATATCAGTCCAGGATGAGGTCCAAAGAAGAACTAAAGAGGTTTTTGAGGGACTAGACGGTTTTGCTGTCATCGTTGATGATCTTCTAGTTTGTAGGTCAACCCTTAAAGAACATAATAAGCGATTGACAGCTACACTCAAGAGAGTCAGAGAAAAAGGCATCATATTCACCAAAGGGAAATGTCACTTTTGTGTAACAAGTGTGACCTACTTTGGACCTATTATTAGTGAACCTGAAATGCAGCCAGATCTTGATAAACTCGAAGCCATCATCAAAATGCCTACGCTATCGAACTAAGGAAAACTTGCAACCCTACTGGGAATGTTAAACTACTTCGCAAAATATATCCGAAAATTTTCAACACAGAACAAAATATTGCGTGACCTCATCAAATCCAAAGAATTCACATGGCCAAGGAACATGATGAAGTCTTGAAAAACATCACAGATTCAAAGCTTCGAACTTCGCATATTTTGACCACTCATGTAAGTCCATGGATCGCACCGTGGAAGCTTCATCGCATGGTCTAGGAGCATACATCTCGTCAGATGGTAATGTCATCACATATGCATGTGTTGTGAGTAATAGACTTTCGTGCTTCTCTCCCCAGTGCATACACTCTTGCGATAATTTCATTGCCCTTCGAATTGCAGATCTAGTGATTATCAATACTTACCTACCTCATGATAAAAAAACAGTTTTGTCATTTAATAAATTTACAAAAATTGTGTCTTCTCTGAAGAATTTCCTTTGGAATATTGAAATACATTGCTTTAAGTGGATCATAGTGGGATACCTGAATTGTAACATAAATAGAGAGTCAACTCGGTCTGATCTTGTGCTTCAGTGTTTGCCAGATGGATATCAGATAGAAGCCAAGAGTGCAGATTTTTCATATATTAATAATAGTGAATATGAGTTTGGTATAGACCACTGTGTTTGCTCAGCTGGTGTGATATGCTCGAGTGTCGAGGTTCATGATGAAGAAAGAGATTATGATCACCTCCCCCTCTCTTTTACCGTCTCTGTTTCGCATTCTTCTGGCCTGAATCAGTGTGAATCTTGTCCTCGGGGCACGAAATGGTATGATAAGCATGAATGGAATAAAGCTAACTGGACATTATATATCTGTACTTTGGCAGCTCTGCTCTCATCTGTGACAGTTCCTTACCATTTACTTTGTACCAGTGTCCTCTCGCCTAATGCTTGATCACAACTTAATTCTTACTATTCTCAGGTTATGGCCTGCCTTAAACAAGCCGAGGCCATAGCTGTCCCTGTTTCACTTATTCGTTCGAAAACTAGAAGTTCTTTATGGAAAGAAGTCCCTCAGTTAAAAATTGTGAAAAGTCGGGCAAAAATGTGGCTTTGGATATGGAATGCGTGTGGCCGCCCCACTTCGGGTCATGTATTTAATATTAAAAAAAAAACAATCTGAATTCAAATCTTACTTGCGAAGCGTCCGATATAAGGGTAAGGAATTTCCGAAAAGTCCTCGGCAATGGAGTGAAGTGTTGAATTCTAGTAAGCTAAACCCGACTGTTTCGTCCAGTTTAATTCCTGGTGATTCATGGGTTAGTCATTACTCGACAAATTCCAGTACAGTAAATTATGCAGTCCATTCCAGGTTTTGCAGATTGCTTGATTCAGTTATTCTGCGTAGACTACACCAGAAAGATATTATCTCTATTAATGCTGAGTCTGTTGTGAAAAGCATTAAAAACTAAAATCTAAGTCTGTTGATTTGGATGGAATTTGTGTTGAACATTTAAAAGTTGATTCTCCCGAGTTAATTAGTCATCTGCAACAACTTTTTCAGATGTGTGTTAGTAGCTCACTAGTGCCTGATTCTTTCCTATGTGGTACTTTTACCTCTGTTCTGAAGCGAGGGAAGGATCCGCTTAATTGTGGATCCTACCGCCCTATCACTGTAGCGCGTAATTTAAGCAAACTATTTGAATATGTACTGCTCCCATTTATTCAAGATAAGGTGGATTATGACGCAAATCAGTTCGGTTTTAAGTCGCGTATAGGATGTCAGCATGCCCACCGTATACTTGCAAAGGTGATACAAGAAGCACATCGTTTAAAAACGGAAGTTCACTTTTGTGCGTTAGACCTATCTAAAGCTTTCGATACTGTTTGTCACTCTCAGGCATGGTTTTCTCTGGCACCTTTGGGTGTGAATAGTTCAATTATTTGTGTACTTTGGTTTTGGTACCAGAATTCATTTATTCAGTTGAGGCAGGGTTCCCGGGCCTTTTGCAAAATCCCAGTTAGATCTAGGGTCCGTCAGGGTAGTGTGCTTTCACCTCATATTTTTAAAGCTTGTTTATTGAGTGTTCTTAATATGATACCGCTTTCTTACTCTTCAGGGTTGTCAAACGTCTCCTATATTGCATATGCGGATGATCTTCTGCTTGTTGGCAGGTCAAATTTTACATTAATGAAGTCTGTACTACTAGTATCGTGGCTTTATGGGGGAATTGGATTAAGCCTAAACACTGATAATTGTAAATATTTAGTGTTTAATTCAAAATCTTCAGCAATGTCGCTTGATTGTGGCTCATTTTCTGTAAAAAGTGTTGAATCTTTACGATGGCTTGGGATCAACTTTTACAAATCGCTTACTTTATTTCGTTTCCGGGTATTGAGTGATATTAAAGATAAGCTGAAACTTGGGTACGCCAAAATTTTCCCCAACAGGTGAAGGTATAACAGAAAAGCATCGGCTGAATTGTACTCGAAATTTTGTGACCACGCAGTTTGTTCCGTGCTGGCCTTTACATCTTGATTCGGCAAGAGGGTATCATTGATCTGAGAAATATGTATTTTAGACATTGCAAGTTTTTATTGTATCTAACTCGCAGATACAGTAATAGAAAGATGATGCGGATTTTTGGCGCTCCGGATATTGTAAATTGTTTTGTCAGACAAAGTAGCCGTCTTCAAGAGAACATTTATGCTACTTTGGGTGTTAACCACCCACTTATCCGGGTTGCCACAGCGCATTGAGTTTAATAGTTATTTTTTGTGTTGTTGTTAAATGTATCTTTGTTTTTTTTTTTTGTTTTTTTTTTTTCTTCTCTTTTCTTGTGTTACTCCACTTCATTTTCTGTATATTGGATCAAAAATAAATTATTATTATTATTATATGCATCACGCTCTCTCAGCAAAGAATAGAAATGTTCACAACTGGAGAAGGATAATACGCAAAAATTTTCACTTGCAAGCACTTCCACTATTTTATATATGGCAGGCATATAATAGTAACAACTGACCACCGTCCACTTGCAGGCTATCCTCGGAAATCTACTTCAAAAAGCACATGCCAGAACTCAGCGAATGATGCTCCAGGTTCAACCCCATGATCTGGAGATTGTCTACAGACCAGGGACAGAAATCGCAGTTGCAGACACGCTATCAAGGCTACACCTCCCTGACGTTGACGAGAAACTATATGGAGAAATCAAAGTATTGGCCCACCAGATTGCACGCGTTCTTCCTGTTAGTGATGCAAGACTCGAGGAAATACGACTCCGTATTAAGGAAGACAAAAACCTGATTGGTCTCAAGGAAACTATCCAACTCAGGTGTCCCAGGGCTAGAAATCGATGTTTGACACATCTGTTTGCATACTGGAACCTTCAATACGAATTATCATAAGGAATGGCATCATATTCAAGTGCGGAAGAATCGTTATTCCCCTGAAAATGTGACCCAACACCCACAAGCAGCTCCACTTCTCCCACCTTGGTATGAAAAAGACTGAAACAACGCGCCAGGATGCTCGCCTATTGGCCAAAGATGAACAGTGCTTCTCAAACAGTGCTTCTCGAACAGGGCTCGGATAGCTTCTCAAGGAAGCTATCCAAGGCGGATGGCCCAGTGCTAGAAAGCGATGTGTCACACATTTGTTTGCATACTGGAACCTTCAGCTCGAATTATCATAATGAATGGCATCATATTCAAGGGTGAAAGAATCGTTATTACCCTGAAGATGTGAACCAACACCCTCAAGCAGCTCCGCGGCTCCCACCTTGGTATGAAAAAGATGAAACAACGCGCCAGGATGCCCGTTTACTGGCCAAAGATGAACAGTGCCATTGAAGCAAGTCACAATCTTACTGGCCTTCAATAGAAGTTCTATTTTTAAATACGATTAAGATTGCTTTAAACAATGAATGAATAATTAAGACACGATCTTTAATCCACTTTTGAAAAATTAAACCATCATTAAATCATCTTTAAAATGGGATTTTCCTCGGTCTATAATATAGGAAACTGTAAACACATACTAAGGGTTTTAGATCATACAAATTCGATTGGCTATCTTTGAATTTACGTTCCCTGATGTTTTGAGCAAAAAAATTGTATTGTTGTGGTGTAAAATGACAGAAAACATCATTTTCATGTGAAACGGTCTATATTAAGAAAAATGTAATTTATTGAATATTGCTTCGCACGCCATGACAATATTTGACGATGGTCAGAAGCTGACATTGTCTCTAGCGCTGAAAAACTACCTACACCTTTGCACCTCCTTTTTTCACAAATTTTTTGAACACCAAAACATAGTTTTCTCATACATTAGGTTCTTCTTGGCCCGGGGACTTACGGCTCAAAATTCAGTCTTTCCAGAAAAAAGTTTGTTGGGCCTTTTTTGGGGAGATCAATTATTTTTCTATTTTCTCTTGTGCATTTGGGCCCTCTTTACCCAAGGACTTAATAAAATAATTCTTAGCTAATCAGAGCAAAAATGTTTGGCACTTTTTGGGCCCCTTATGGTTAAGTTTAAGCCCCAAAAATAGCTAAATAAAAGGGCCCAATGCAATCAGGACCGTTTTGCGGTATATTTGAGTCAGGCAATTTTTGGGGGACTATGCACCCAAACCCTAATTTTAAATTAGGCTTCTCTTGGATCGGAGACTTATGGACTCAAGTTTGAAACTGATCAGTAACAGCAAGGTTTTCGGCTTATTACTGATCTTTCCCGACATCCTCCCCCTCCAAACAAAATGTGTGGCAATGATCCTTGAAATTTTCAAGCACATCTGAAAAAGAAAAGTTCTTGTCCTCTCTTTTTAGGCCACAATTAAGAGGATGGCCAGTGTCCCCAAATTAAAATTTCGCTAATGCTCTAGGGTCCACTTGGCCACGGACGCACAGTTCTAAATTCCAATTCGTTCAGGGAAAAAAGCTTGTTGGCTTTTTTTGAAAGCTAAGCATTTGTTTCCGTGCTTTCTTGTATATTTGGAGCCTCTTGACCCGAGGACTTACGGATAAAAGTTTTAAAGTAATCAGAAAAGAAAGACTTTGCCCCTTTTCATTTCTGGGGAGAGGAAGAGTCTTGCCCCTATTTTTTTACATTATTTGTCCCCTGGACTGGGAATTTGTGTAGCTATAAGTTTCAAGCTGTTTGAGGAAAAAAGTTTCTTTTGGCCCATTTCTAGGCTCCCTAGCAACCTTTCCTCTCCCAAAACTACAATGTGTCCATTGGCAACACTTCTCGAAAATTTAAAGCCAGTCTGAGAAAAAAGGTTTTTCACCAGATCTGGGGGAACCAAATTGTCTTTCCAATTTTTACTTAAGGATATAAATTTCAAGCCGATGGGGAAAAATCTCACACTATTTAGGGCAGTACCTTTGGGGGGGGGTACAAAACTAGAATTGTTTTTGCAGAAGGACCTGCAGTCTTAAGTTTCACCCCGTCTAGAAAAAAGTGTATCAACCCTTCTTTGGCCCTCAGCCAGACCCATTCTTCAGATAATTATTCTTCTATTTCCATTTTCCTTTCGAATTTTGAACGCTCTCAGCACCGTGACATAAGGACATTAGTTTCAAAACAATCGAAGGAAAAATTATTTTTTAATAAGTTTTTTTCAGGATCCATTTGAGGGGGGAGGTGTTTCCTCAAATAATTGTGTTTTTATCTTGGATTCCTCTAGGTCCAAGCACTTACGATAGTAAGTTTAAACCAGGTCAGAGACAGAAATTTGTTAGGCTCATTCCTGGGTCCCCTAACGCCCTTCCTATTTAAGCAAAATATGTGTTCCCCTTGACCCAGTGAGCGACACATGAGTATTTTAAAACAATCAGACACCCAAGATCAAGAACACTTCTGCTTACTACTATAAAACCTATCTATGAACGATTCGAAACTTGCATAATTTATGGCATTGTCCCATGGACTAGGGAGGTCACATGATCTCTAGAGCTATATTTATTGGACATTTCAACAATATTTGAACAAAATGAATACCTGGAAATTCCAATCCGATCTCATGGGAGGCCACGCAGGGAGTTAGCAAAAAAGGGTATGAGAGGGGATTTTCTTTCGTCCTATCACTTTCGACCTTTGAAAAGGCACTAGAACCTTTATTTTTTAATTGCCAGAGCCCCTTCCAAAGTTTCTACGGCCACCCCTTCTACACCAAGCGTTCGTGTAAAAAATAATACACGGGAGGCACACAAACTTATTATCAGACAAACATGGAGCACTGTATCTGATAAAATCAATCTTTAAACAATATTGTCAATATGTGTAGTTTAGAGCCTTTGCCTCAGGGGTTCGGGAAAAGGTTCATGTCATCCCCGAGGCCATTTTTTTGGATTTTTCAGACATTTCGAAAAAAATGGTTCTGTCATAATTTGTTAAAATAGCATTGGTGATTAGGGAGGGGGGTTTTCAAAAAAGGGTAATGAAGATGGTCTGCTGTAATTTAGTGACTGGATAACGGGAGAAAACTGGGGCGCGGTCTCTTCAGCTAAAGACTTGGATTCCCAAGTAGAAGAATTAGTCGGAGTGCCATCTAGAGGTCAAGGAACAAACCAGTATTTTATTGTATTAGCGGGATTTGAGGCTCTTCTTGGGAGGAAAACAAGCAGAAGAGGGGAGGGCACCTGTTGCAACGGCCGTAGAGGTACCTGCCGGGTCCTTTGACTCTTAAACTGCGGGGAATAGGTAGCGGGGCTCTACGCTTCTCTCATTTTCCTCGACGTAAAAGCTACAAAGAATTTCTCCCGTGCGCAGGGTTGCTAGCGACCATTTGCAGGTGTAGCTCGACCAGGCCGCTGCGACTTTTTGAAATTTTTGCCGAGCGATGTTGCCGGTGAATATTTTACGAGCGACTTCTTCCTTGGCCAAGATGACCACTCCAAAAAAATTGGTCTGGAATGCTGTACTGAGCTATGTGCTAAGATCAATGCTCAGTGGTGTACCGAAAGATGAGATAGCTAAGACGTGCACCGACTTCTTTAGGAAAGAATCGATCAAGGAGGCTAAAATCCTCATCTACTCTATTGTTCATCCAAACATACGCCCCTCCATAAAACATATTGAAAGTGAAAATGTTCTCGACATAATGAAAATCTTAAAAGAATGTGATCTGAAAAGTGTGGAGCTACCGACTTTTGTTATTGCCGAGCAACAAGAAGTCCGCTCTTGCGGTAGCCAAATCAGCGCATTTGTTACCAGAAACATTAACGAGATGAATACGAAGTTAAATTCACTGATTGCCCAAAATAAGGACTCAACAACGCATAGCCTGCCAACACAAGCACCGACAAGTGCCACCTATGCTGTCATTCGTAAGAAGCCGGCAAACCCGCCACCTTCCGCTGCTGGGAGAAAATCTTTTATTGACAATCAATGTAACAACGATTCAAGCATAACATATCATGTTGTTGAGCTGAAGCAAACCCGAACTGAATGGTGTATAAACCTGAAAGACAAATAAGCGGCCGAAAAACTGAGTGTTGCTATTCTAAACGGTGATAATGCGACTTTGGACCCCAAAATGAAAACTCCTACCTTTTCTGGTATAGCTAGACTTGTACCCACAGAAATTGATGCTGATGCTCTATTAGCCGTGGTCCCGAATTGTGTTAAAGCAGAGCAAATCCGAGCAACCAGGTCCTTCAAACTGCAGTTTTCCCTTAAAAGTGATCTGCAACATGCAATGCGGAACCCGCCCTTCATAGGATACGAAAGAATTCATATTGATGAGTTTATTAATGTCCCGCGCCGGTGCTTCAACTGTCAAAACTACGGACACCTAGCGTCGAAATTTGAAAACTCTAAACGTTGCGCTAGATGCGGCGAAGAAGGGCATGCATCAGAAAAGGAACATCCTTGCGAAAATCCTATTTGGTGCGCGCTTTGCAAACCCGATAAGCACCCCTGTTATAGCATCCGTTGTTCCGAAGTCCTGAAAGCAATGAAGAAACCGCAATGACAAGAGCCACCATTTCATCTCTTAAAGTAATATCTTGGAATATGAACGGAAATCTGCGTGATAAGGTACCAATTATTAAACAATTTTGCAAGGATCATGACATAGTTTGCATACAAGAACACTTCTTAAGCAAGGATAGCTTGGATTGTATCAAGTTCTCTGACAAGCATCGGTTCTTTATTAGAGTAGCGAAATCAAGCGGTAGGGGAAGGCCATCTGGAGGCATCGCTATTGTAATTAAAGATCACATCTCCGCCAAACTTGTCAATCATCAAGACAGTTTTATCGCAGTGGACGTCTATGGTCTTGTTCTGATCTGTGTTTACCTTCCTACTGATTACAAGAATGATCGATCAGAGAGGAAATTCAACCTATCCTGCGAGAAACTTGCTAAATGTGTGTTGAGAATAAAGCAGTCGGGTCATGACTATTTAATTATCGGCGACTTCAACTGCGACCTTACTGACACTGACAATCCTAGAACACAAATAGCTTTAGGAGTCTTACCAGATGGCTTCAAGGTTGTGGATAAAGATAAAAACTTCAGTTATTGTCATAACAGTGGCTCTGTATCTAATCTCGACCATGTTGTTACATCATTCAATGTCCAGGACGAATCTGTGTCGGTACTAATGAGTGGTACACTTAGCGATCACTTACCTATATCCTTGAGTTTCGCTTGCCTGTTCTCTGAAGTAAAAAAAAGCGCAGCTCTAAAGCTCAAAGTTATGCAAGATTGGAAGCTCGATGATGCTTCAATCCAGCAGTATCAACAAGTGTGTAATAGCATTCTTGAAAAGATCCAAGTCCCTTTCCCGCTACTGATGTCCAACAGTGACATCCCGGCCGAAGAGCAGAAACTTCTGTTGAAAATTTACTCTGCCTCAATATGCCATGCCCTTTGGTCTGCCGAATCAGCAGCCGTACCCTCTCGAAAAGTTCAAGTAAACACTGAAATTAGAGGATGGTCCGCTAACCTAAATTTAACAGAAGCATACCAGACTTCAAAGTTCTGGTTTCGCCTATGGTGTGACAGTGGTAAGCCAAGATTTGGGCGAGTCTGGAAAGTGAAGAATCACACTAAACGTGCCTTTGTAAAAGCGTTGTCTGAGCACCGTAGAGACATAACTGATAAATACAACAATAAAAGTAAGTCCGATCCCAAACTCCTTTGGCGAAATTTAGTAAAGCCCAAAGAATCGACCTCTGAGGTCCCCCTTCTAACAAAAGAGGCCTGGAATACTTACTTCACCGATCAATTCAAAAGTCCCGACCAAGCGCTACGGAATTCTTACCGGAGTGAGCTAGATGAAATGCTAAAACTGCCGAAAGAGAACATGGTAGTTAATAGAAGTGTAATACGTGAATGCCTTGAAAAGCTAAAAAAGAATTTTTCGAGAGGCTTTGATAAAATTTGTGGCCAGCATTTACTCTATGGTAGTGAACAACTTCTTGAACATTTATCATTATTATTCTAAATTATCGTTCTCAGAGGTATCGTCCCGGATACCTTTTGCATTGGTGTAATAACACCCATTCTCAAACCAGGGAAGCTTGCCTCCCAGTGCTCTTCATATAGGCCCATTACTGTGTCGACTACATTAAGTAAACTATTTGAGCTTCTTATTCGTGACGAAATTAGAAGCAAGTGCTCGGTTCCCCCACACCAATTTGGGTTCCAGCGATCGCTTGGATGTGATCATGCCCTTTACTTGCTGGTGTCTATACTGACTGACGCTGAGAATGACAACGATTCTTTAGTTTTAGCAGCCCATGATCTTGCCCGTGCTTTCGATTCGTCTAACCACGAACATATTTTACTCTCTGCAGCAGAGAGAGGCGTAGAAAATTCGGTCATCGAATACCTTGATTCAATGTATAAATAATCTTCGTGTTAGGATAAAATCGCCTGGTTGGGATTGTGATATGCTTTTAGAATTTGATATACAAGTGAAAAAGGGTATTAGGCAAGGGGCAGTAAATTCACCAGATTTATTCAATAATTCCGTAATTGAAGTGCAACATGAAGCACCAACAACGTGTATTTTATGTGGGATTGACGTATCGCTCATAGGTTATGCTGACGACATTTTGAACATTAGTAGAACCCTGAATAGAATAAAGAGTTGTTTTAGTGCATTAAAGGTAGAATATGCTCGTGTTGGCCATACATTTAATCCATCGAAAACTTAATTGTTATTTTTCAATTATAAAGTGTCGACTGAGGACATATGCGTTATGCTAGATGATACGGAAATCAAACCTGTTCCATCACTTACTTACCTTGGAGTCCCTATCGGTACGTCACTCAAGGCCACACGCGTACTTATTATCGCTGATACCCTTAGAAAAGTTCGTTCTGCATATGGAAAGCTTGTCCTGAGCAAGGCGAGATTTAGTCGTGATATTTTAGCCCGATTGTATAATGCATTTGCTTTACCGAGTTTTCTCTACATCTCTCCGTTTTCGAGTTGCTTCACACAGACAGAGAAGAAAAAGTTGCGCACGATTTATTTTAAATATGCTAAGTATCTGCTTGGACTACCACCATGGTCCAAAAACCGGTATTTGATCAGTAGATTTGAATTGATAGACCCTGCCTTGGCAGTTCCTGCCAGAGTAGCGAGTTTTCATAAAAAGTTCATGACAGTAGTAAGGGTATAATAGATTGAAAATATACATGAAAATATACATTGGAATTGCTGTTGATTTGGAAAATACATGAACAGTACATGAATTGCGCAAGAAAACCCATGGCTATGTCATTAAACTTACACGTGAATATTTTAAAAGTTGGCACACTATAATGCATGTTATGAAACTAAAGTCAAGGTTTTCTTAACTTGGCAAGGTATAATGTGGTCAAACATGTTTTGAGAGTATGGTCGTAATAATATAATTTAAGTAGACAGGTTTTTTTCTGGTATTGTTGTCAATTGCACAATGAATGTACATCGTGAGTTCAAGTGCAAAATTTTTTTCTTAAAAAACTGGTATGTTATAAAGTAGTCAAACATGTTTTGGGAGCATGCACGAAATTATGTAACTCAACCATAGTGGTTTTTCGAGGTAACATCCGTTTTTATTCCTCCTTGGAATTTCGTATAAAATGGTCATGCACTACAATTTAATTTCCATTATGTTTTAACATATCGAGCATAGTACACTGAATTTTATTAGCTCTGAAACAATGGATATTTCTATTTTTAATGTGAGTATAGTTTACCGGATTTATTTCCAGATAAATGGTATTTTACCAGTAAATTCAAATTTCAGGGTGACTTAGCCCCCCTCCCCTCCAACAATACAAAACCTTAAAATATGATGAGTATATTCGATAGAAAACGCTAAGTATGCTTATTTCTATTATGCAAAACAAAAAACCCCCTCCTCCATTGCTTTATTACGACCATAATTCCTTACTTTTACTTATTTTGTTCAAAAATATCCTTTTCCCATCGTCCATCTAAAATGTGCTGTCTTTTTCCGGTTTGAATGGAAAGCTTCGGTGTCACAATGGAAGTGACAGTTTTGGGAATCAAATTTCACACACTCTTGCTATCATGAATTAATGGCATATGCTTAATAAATTACCAACAAGGATGTTCCTTGACAAAGAGAGAAATTGTATTCTAGCCTAATTAAAGGAAATATATTCTATTTTAAATTGTATCCCATGATTAAGAAGGTTTTATGGCGTGAAAAAAAAACAACAAACAAACTATTTCATCGCATGGAAAGTAAGGGAGGAGGGAGGAGGGAATTCTTTATGCAGACTAATTTTTTGAAATCCCCCTTCCCCCCAAACTCAAAATTTTACTTTAGAAGATTTTTTAAATATTTCTAAAGTGCTAAGACATAGACTGCTACAAATATCAGAATCGGCTTTATAAGCCAAGCTATTTTATTGCAAGATGTTTCTTACAGCCCCCTTCCCCCCAAACTCAAAATTTTTCACAATTCTACTTTAGAAGCTTTTTTAAATATTTCTAAAGCGCTAAGATACAGACTCCTACAAATATCAGAATTGACTTTATAGGCCAAGCTATTTTATGGCAAGATGTTTTTGAAATCCCCCTGCCCCCAAAACTCAAAATTTTATTTTAGAAGCCTTTTTAAATATTTCTAAAGTGCTAATAGATATAGATTGCTACAAATATCAGAATTGACTTTGTAGGGCAAATTATTTTATGGGGAGGTATTTATGAAATACCCCGTCCCCCCAAACTAAAAAATTTTTAACATTTCGCTATAGAAGCTATTCTTTTTAAATATTTATAAAGTGATGATATCTTTTGAACTACACAGATAACAATAACTTTAAGAGAGGAATTTTATCTGTATAAGAGAGCTTATTTTCCTTATTAAATTTTTCTTCTTTTTAAAGGAGGATGATGATTCCTACAATCACTTTCCCCCCGAAAAAAGACCTAGATGTAGTGATACCACATCGATGTAAGTTGCAAGAATATCCATCATCAGATATGCTAGCTCTGTTACAAGTTCTCTGGATCAGCCGGAGCCCTCTCATCCCAGCTCTGCACAGACCACTATGCAACCTGGTAGAAAATTCAAGAGGGAATGGATGCTTTCTCATAATGCATCGGTATTGTCTGCTCGAGATCGGGAGGAGGCCACCCTTCATGCTTTTCCAGGGACTTCAGATATACAAGTGCAGTCTGAATTTGTAAATGTATATATTTTAGCTCTAACTTATGGGTGATTATCTACTTTAAAATGCTAGGATGAACTGGGTTTTGTTGGATGGTATGGATAACAGGTATGTGTTAAATATTCGGGAAACATACGAGTAGAAAAATGCTTCACTACAGATAAGACTATTGTGTTTTTTTTTCTGAACTTTCTGAGGGAGGAGGGCGGGTGTAATCTTTTATTTTTAAAAATTAGTTTACGACTAGAAAAATGCTTCACTACAGATAGGGCTATTGTGTTTTTCTGAACTCTCTGAGGGAGGAGGGTGGGGATAACTATTTAGTTTAAGAAATTAGTTTACGAGTAGAAAAATGCTTCACTAGAGATAAGGCTATTGTGTTTTTCTGAACTTTCTGAGGGAGGAGGAGGGCGGGGGTAACTTTTTAGTTTTAAAAATTAGTTTACGACTAGAAAAATGCTTCACTAGAGATAAGGCTATTTGGTTTTTTCTGAACTTTCTGAGGGAGGAGGGCGGGGGGTAACTATTTAGTTTAAGAAATTAGTTTAAGAGTAGAAAAATCCGTCACTACAGATAAGGCTATTGTGTTTTTCTGAAATTTCTGAGGGAGGAGGGGGTAACTATTTAGTTTAAGAAATCAGTTTAAGACTAGAGAAATGCTTTACTAGAGATAAGGCTTTTGCGTTTTTCTGAAATTTCTGAGGGAGGAGGGTGGGGATAACTTTTTAGTTTAAAAAATTAGTTTACGACTAGAAAAATGATTCACTACAGATAAGACTATTGTGTTTTTCTGAACTTTCTGAGGGAGGAGGGCGGGGATAACTTTTTAGTTTAAGAAATTAGTTTACGAGTAGAAAAATGCTTCACTAGAGAAACGGCTATTGTGTTTTTCTGAATTCTCTGAAGGAGGAGGTCGGTGGTAACTTTTTAGTTTAAAAAATTATTCTACGAGTATAAAAATCCTTCACAACATAAAAGGATTTTGTTTTTTTCTGAAATACATGAGGGTGGAGGGCAGAGGGTAACTATTTAGTTAAAAAAATTTGTTTACGAGTAGAAAAATGCTCCACTAAAGATAAGGCTATTGTGTTTTACTGAACTTTCTGAGGGAGGATGGCAGGGGTAAATATTTAGTTTAAGAAATTAGTTTATGAGTAGAAAATTGCTTCACTACAGATAAGGCTATTGTGTTTTTCTGAACTTTCTAGGGCGGGGGGAATCTATTTAGTTTAAATAATTCGAGGCGGAGGAATTGAGTTCTTGGGGGGGCTGGTGTGGGAAAATGGTACATGTTAAATATTCGGGAAACATATGAGTAGAAATAAATATGATTTTTCAACTTTATGAAATAATGCCTATTTCACATAGAAAATAAAACAATTTTTCTATAGACTAATGATATAGCTCCGTCATTGAGTGATAAGACATCAGCATTTACTGGACCAATTCTATCACCACCAACGGAGTTCAGTGACGAACCTACATTAGTTCTAGAGATAATGGAGTGGCATAGAGATTTTCTTAATGATGTTTTCGGGGATATGGCTAGCCTAGACGACTTAGATTGTGATATTGACATGCTTGAGGATCTGGACTGGGCAGATAGATTTATGCATGAGCATTTAGGGGGTGTTACTAGTGCTTCTAAACTGGATCCTCATAAAGAAATTCCAACACAGGACAATGCAGGCTGGCTCGATCAGATGTCCCCAAACACCTTGAAATATGTGCTATCAGGTTTAGGGGACATCATGCCATCTCCAGCCAATGTAATTGATCAGACTGGGGATGGTGGTGTTATTGACAATTCTATGTCCCCCCCACCATTCTGCTTAGTGATATAGCTAGTACGAGTAGTAATACAACAACAACGCAAGTATTTTATCTTCCAGATTTTTTTCTGTCAAACTCCGCCTTGCACAAAAAAAATTTATACAGCGCCCGTCACGTTGATTTCTTTAACTCTTTAGTGTCGGGGGATTTAATACCAGATCCCTCGACCATTACGCATTCATATACTAATAAGATTCGAACATTTCTTGAACAACAGATGGGGGTGTGGGAAGTGGGGGCCAGTTTAAAAGCATCAATAGCACTAAAAATATTTTTTTATAATGAGAACACGGTTGAGATGTATTCGAAGTACTTGCACAGAGGGATGTTGGCAATTCAACCCCATTTATCAAATTATGGGGAGGTTTTTCTAAATTGGGCTAATAGTATTCAAAGTAAGTGGGAAAATTATAACGAGGGGGGTAGTGGATCTGAGGTTTCATTTATTGAAAGTTTAAATATTTGTAAATACGTAAAAATATTTGTATATAATATTTGTAGATTCAAAAAGGATTTTATTGTTAGACGTGGGCATGGGGAGAGGGCAATTGAATTAAAATATCATTCAGATTTAGAGCGATGTAAGGGGATACAACGAGTCTGTTTCGATACGAGGCTACATTGTTTCAAGTATGCATTTTTAATTGCTGCATATAGACCTCTGCACAATAATGCCACTAAGAAAAGGTTGGATGAAATGGCAGTTAATGGTAGGGAGGGTTCAAAGTTCCCCAAAGTAGATTTTAATTGTTTAAATGGTCAATTTCCCGTGCCACTAAAAGGAATAGATATTTTTTAGCAGGCTAATGCACATTTAAAGATTGGTTTTACGGTGTTACAGTATGAAACCGAATTTGGGGAGGGCCAGCGTTCCGATAAGAAGGTTTTATTATTTCCAGTGCGGGCTCCTTCAATTGAATCAGTAGAACATTGGGTGTGGCTTCTATACACCCCACCCACAGACTAAGATTTAATTGGTCATTTCAATCCAATTACGGATATTAGTAGGGTTTTATGTGAGGTTAAAATGAAGAATGGTGTTTGCTATTACTGTCCAAAAAGTCTCTCCAGATTTTGCTCTGATTTAAAGTTAAGGCATCACATGAAACACTGTAAATTTCATAGATACAAGGCTGGGGAGACGGTAAGTGGATATAGATCGATCTTACGTTTTAAAAATTTACAAAACACGCCCCTGCAGAGCAATAAGATTGCTTTGGACTGCGAAGCTAAACTGACAGACGTGTGCGATCCGTCAAATTCAAATCGTGTTAAAATACATGAAGCCATAGGGGTCTCTTACGCTCACGCTCAACGAGATTCCAATACTACCATGCAAGTGCTGGCTGTAGTTGAGGTGTATGGTAGATAATGAAGAATGCATGCGCTTGACATTGGTCATTCTGATCAAAACAGCAAAAGGTGCAATTTTGCGCCCTGGTTATACAAACTATCATATGATCCTATCACGAGATGACATAGTGGCCATTAAAAATCGTAAAATGTGTTGGGTTTTCAAGGGAGAATTTGACGATGGTGTTGGGAATGGGGGGAGGAGGAAGGTGATCGACCATGATCATTTGTGGCAGGAAATTACATCGGGAGGGAGTAACTGTAGTCATGTAATTCAATAGTTAGACAGCAATATTCCGTGCCGGTTTTTATACACAATTTTAAATACGACCTAAATTTTGTTCTTCGGGAGTTGGTCCGCATTACCAAGGGTGGAATTGTAGATGACACATGGATAGATGGTTCTTTTTCATATTATATCATACCCAAATCATCAGAGAAGCTACTGCTTCTAGAATTCATGTGGAAAACAGTTGACCAGGGTAACACGTGCCTGAATAAAATCTTTTATTTAGACTCTTTCAGCTTCTTCCCCAAATCTTTAAGTCAATTGATTCAGGTAAAGAAAAGTGAAAATTTTGATAGCTTCCCCCTCTTCAAACAGCACTTCCCCGATGATGAAATGTATGATTTATTAATGTGTAAGGGTATATATCCATATGATTATTACAACTCTGGCTCGAGACTAGATGAGGTGTCACTACCGCCCATTGAAGCTTTTTACAATTCTCTTACTGAGAGTGAGTGCACCACTAGCGACTACGAATTTACTAAGAGGGTTTGGCCAAAGGGTGGATGTAAAAATGGGTAGGATTATTGTAAACTATACTTGGCCAGTGACATACTCACTCTTCTGTACATTGTGTGCAAAAATACGGATAAAATCTATGGGGAATTTGGGTTGGATTTAGGTTATTATTTTTCCACTCCTCATTTGGTGATGGACTTGATACTTAAAATCAGCAAAGAAAAAATAGGTCCGATCGCCGATGTGGATCAGCATCTAATTGTAGAGAGATCAATGAGGGGAGGGTATGTTTTCCATGGGGATCGTATCGTGAAAACTGATCCAACCGGACAGCACACTGATGAAAAGTCGGACGCAGTTTTTTTGGATATGATTTCTCTTTACCCATCGGCAATGTCTCACTACTGTTTACCGTTTGGCAATTATAAATGGCTTGAAAATCCATTCGCTTCAAATTCCCCCGACATTGCCAGTGTTGAGGAGAATGGGGCACAGGGATGGTTTTTTGAAATTGACGGTGAAATATCCGCTAGAGACTAAGACATGGTAAAAGAATTTATTGTCCTAGGTTTAGATTGACCAGTGGGTGGGGACCATTTGAATCTCAACGAAGTACCATTAGCAAAAGATGAGAGCATTCGCTGAATACTTCAGGAACAAAACTAATGGATATTCACCACCTAAAGAAGTCGATCGTCGTTCCTCACGTGATACGAACATGGGTGGTGTCCAATGGTTTCAAAGAAACGAATATCCATAAAACTTTCTAATTCGATCAAGTGTCATATATGAAAACGTTTATTGACACCTTTGTCAGTAAACGTTCACAAGCGAAAACGAAAGTTGAAAAAGAAGTCTATAAACTCATTTTGAACTCAGCTTTTGGTAAAATGTGCGAGAGCGTACGAAACAGAAGTCGATGTGACATTGTAACCAATCCCAAAGATTGTGCTCGAATCATTGCGGATCCAAACTTCACATCGTTCACAATCATAGACTCTGATATGGTGCTCCTACACCGTAAGAAAAGAAACACTGTTTTAAATAAAAATATTGCAGGCGGGAGTGCAATAACTTAAATATCCAAGAAGCTCATGTTGTCATTTTATTATAATGTATGCAAGGTACAGTGGCCGATTGAGGGACAAGTTCAAGTGTATTACGGGGACACGGATTCACTCCTGTTAAAAGTCAAAACGTAAAATCTATTGAATGATTTGGAAAATGGAGGGTACAATAGCTCTCGAATGAACTACACTAACTTGGACGAATCCCTCTACCCAGAGCTAGTGAAACGCCAGACCCCAAATCAATTGTTAATGCTAAAATCTGAAACGGGTAGCGATCTGATATCCAGTGGTGTGTTTCCTGGTCCGAAGACATACTGTGTGGAAACGCACAGCAAGGATATCAAACAAGTTTGCAAGGGGGTACCTACACACTTTGCAATAAATAATTTCAATATGAGTGTTTATAGAAACTCTGAGGAACGTAGTTTAGTCCCAAGAGCGGAAATCATGGCGGTTCGCTCTTTACAATTTAAAAACTACACGGTCAGAGTTGAGAAAAACGCCATGTCGGCTATATCAGGCAAACTATATGTATTTGTGGATGGTGTAAAGGTAATACCCCACGTTCATTATTTAATTTCAGACTGATTTTAATGTATATAGTACATAAAACAAATCGGTATATAAAAATTAACTTAAATTCATTTAAAAAAGTATAAATTGGTTGGGAGGGTTTTTGGGTAATGGGTGTTTTTTTTTAATTCTTTTTTCTATATCATTAACAATTTTCAATGTGTGTATGTGTGTGTACAAGGTAGAGCAATTTCCAGTATTTAACGCCAACGGGCCCCCCGCTTCCTGGCCCTACGGCACTTCCCGCGGCGCGTCCCGGCCTGCCGCAGTGGGTCCCCCGCCGCCGTAGTGACCGCCCCCAGGGGGAGGGGGGGATCCCATTCCAAATGCTGTAAATAAAAGTAATATTATTTCAAGTGCTTTATTCTAATAAATGTTGTATTTTTTCTATAAATAAATTAAAAAAAAGTGTATTTATTTAAGCGTTTTTTTTTCTCTGTGCCTATGTAAATGTTGTATTTTTTTATTATAAATAAATAAAAAAAAGTGTATTTTTTCATGTTTAATGTGCTTTCAATGTAGTATTTTTTAAGTGTTGTTACTTTTTTATGCATATAATAAAAGAAAATATGATTCTTTATTCGTCTTCTTCTTCTTCTTGAACGGAGTAGTAGTAGTAGGGAAATTATTTAGTCATCAGACAGCCATAGTCTACATCTAGTTTTCTAAGCGACCTGTTGAAGGGAAAATGTATCAATTTAAAACACCATCCAGATAGTTTCTCTGTGGGCCGTCAATGTCAGGAAAAACGACACTCTTAACTAAAATAATAAAAAATTGCGATAAAATTTTTGTGGAAAAGCCGAAAAAAATCTACTATTGTTACACTATTTGGCAGGAGTCATACGATAAAATAAAAGCAATTGCTACAGGGACTTGATGTTTTCACCATTATTGAACCAAACTCTTGGCTGATTATTGACGATCTTGATGAATCTATTGAGCAATGGTCCCAGGAAATGCTACAACTGTTCACTGTTCGCTCTCATCATGAACAGATTTCCGTTACTCTGGTTCTGCACAATCTCTTTCGCCAGAACAAATGTATGCAAACACTTGCATTGACTTTCACCTTTTATATCATCTAAACAGTTTTTCGTGATTCCTTCTTGTTAATATTCTTCAATAAACAAATCTATGTAGGCCTACCTAAAGTTCTGCTCTCAGAACACAATAAGGCACCTAATAAATTCCATGGCTACATTCTATTGGTTCTTAATGAAAATACACCCGAGGATCTGCGTGCAGTCACATATATTTTTGACAATGAAATTACAGTATATCTCCCTGTGAACACTATAAAGACCTATTAGTTGCTATCATGACACTAAAGAAACTACATGAAAATAGACATCTGTTTTCTGTTCTAAGCAGTTCAAAACTCTCGCTTAGGAAAGCCATACTCAAACATGGTATTGACAATGATTTCATTAATCTAATATCTGAACTTTGTTTAAATTTGACCGAGGGTAATGCTGTACTGCCAGAAGTAGTTAAACAGCAGGCAAAGCAACATCGTTCCTTTTCACATACATTGGCCTCTAAAAATAAAGCGAACAATTTTAAAAAGAAACGACTTATTCAGGCGGGCAGCAGCTTTTTCACACTTTTACTGCCAATAATTGCAGGACTTGTAAACAGTTTTCTCTAAAGAGAATGGCAAAACCCTATAAATTGACTCCAATAGAACTCGTTCTCTCACCCGTGGAACACTTTGAGAACAATCTGATTAAAGTACTTGACAATAAGAATATTGAAGATGATAAAAAACTGCTCTTACTTCAAGATGTGCTTCGCCGAGTGGAAACACATAAGGCCTATCGTTTGAAGGCAACTGCAGCTGGTATTGATCACAAAAAAGAATAATCTCCTCCGGATTCTGCTGCTGCTGGAACACAATTAAAGAAGGAGGAATTGAATTCAATTGTATTGAAAATTGGAAATCGAATGCCTCACTAATATCATTAACAAAGTAAACGACTCCTAACCTATCTCATGGAAAGTGGTCAAGATCATATTCAAGTTGAGAGCAACGGTAAAGGGATTATAATTCAGGGCGTGAGCTATAATCTACTTGATTTAATCTATGACTTGGTTACAAATCGCAAAGGACTATTATCATTTGAAGCTCATTTATCAAACTTTATAAATACATTAAACTTCTTCAAAAGTCTTATTAGCAATAGATAAATTCTAAAAAAAATAAATGAACATGCATCACCATCAACAACAACAACGCCATTAAAACATGTATAAGTATAAGAAGAAGAAGAAGAAGAAGAAGAAGAAGAAGATTTTAAATAAATCTTGGAAAATACTAGCACGCCTAGTAGAAATTTGAAATTGGCGGGGAGGAAAAAGCGAAAATACATCTTGTCACCATCCACAACTAGTCTACAAAAGGGTAGCGGACGTTGCACAACGTGTTTACGTTCAAAATGGTTGAAGTTCTGAATGGTGTTTATGAAAATATTGGTGAGGCGGGGACTTTAAGTTCCCCCACCACTCTTTCCAAAGTCACTTGTGTTAACACTAAAAATGTACAAGACTATCTACAAAATGAATCAAGTTACACTCTGCATAGAAATCATAGACTTCCTGCCAATCAATATCGAAAAACTAAAGCCTTTTACCCATTGCATATAATGCAAGCAGATCTCCTGACTCTATATGAGATTCAACAACGTCACAAGACACCGGACAAGTACATCCTACGTGCAATCAGTGTTTATAGTCGTTATGCATATGCAATTCCATTGCGATCAAAGAGAGGCGTTGAAGTTGATCAGGCCATTGAAAGTATTCTTAAACAGGATTCGTATAAAAAAATTCAAACGGATCGTGGTAGTGAATTTTTTAATCCCAATGTTGCAAAAGTACTAGTAAAATATACTAAACTGCTCTATCATAGTCATAGTCCTATAAAGGCTGCATTGGCCGAACGATTGATAAGAACTATTCGACTTTTAATTTCAAGATATTGTACATTGAAAAATACACCGGCTTTTATTCATGATTTAAAAAAATTCATGCTGATTTATAACCAACGACCTCATCGATTATGGTCCAACTCCACGCCAACGAAAGTTCATCATTTTGATCAAGATACAATTGACACCTTTCTTAAAAAGTATTTTAATGAAACGATTGTCAAGAAGAAAAATAAATTCAATGTTGGTGATACTGTTCGAATTAATAGAACAACTAATGTTTTTGAACAGGGGAATTACTTGTGGTCCACAGAACTTTTTAAAGCGGCAAAAATCCTACAGACTAAACCCATAACTTATCGCCTGCGCGATACCAAAGATGAAAAGATTCTCGGCGGCTTTTATGACTAGGAACTACAAAAAGTTAAAAATAATAGTGAAATCTATCAAATTAAAAAGATATTAAAGACTCGTACTCACAGGGGTAGAAAACAGTTACTTGTTCGTTGGCTAGGATACAACTCTGATTTTGATTCTTGGATCGGTGTTAAAGATATTGACAATGCCCAATGATTTCTATGTAACTTTCATGTCCAACGTTTCCGATCCTCTCTACAACGACTTGAATACGACAAGTGATTTTCGGACAAAACTCTCCCCCGCCATCAAATTTGACGGTGCGTATGAAGTGGCTCTTGTCGACTGTATTCTCAAAAATACTTTTGACATCCTGAGAAAGGATCTTGTTTATGATCTAAGAGTTATACCAGTCGATTGGACACTCTGTCGACTATGAATGGGGTAAAGCATTTAAATTTAGCGAATATCCTCATGCCAAATTGAAAAATATTGAATACGATTATATGACAGATTTGTGTCTCACAATAGATAGAAAAATCTCATATCGTAAAAATTGAATAGTACATTTTAATTCTTCATTGGAACTTGACAGGATTCACATTACCTCTCACGTTGAAGCTGAAAAAATCATTCTAAATGATGATCTGAGAGACGTTATTGGCTTGAAATAAACTATTGTCATTGGGAGAAATGCTGGCACCGCTTAAGTGATGGATCAAGTTATTTTTGCTGATTAAACACCTGGTTTCACCTCGGAATCTTGTACATTTCTCTATGCATCTTTTGTTGAAACGTCGAGAGTCGGTAATTCAAATGTACCCCTCCTACGTGTTCTTGAACGAAAAACAACTCATGAACTTGTTAATCACTATCATATAAAGCGTCTTCAGTATGTTCCTGTAAACACTTCGTATTTGGAAGAAGTGAATTGGGTGATCCTCTAAGAAGTGAATTGGGTGATCCTCTAGCGATAACAAAAGGCTAAGCAGTGATTACATGTAATTTTCGACCCGTTGTCGGTGATAGCACAATCACCTAAAATGAACAATAGAAGAATTCCATTTGTCTGCTCCGATATCGATTACTATGTTGGTGCTTTGAGTCCACGTCAAATAGGCAATGGATTGGACTACAACAAGGGTCGTACTACAATGTCTGGCTATCATCTTGGTAGCTGGTTTGCTAGGCGATTGCGTTCTGCACTACCCCTTGCCAGAAAATATCATGTATCTGCTGCAACAAATTTTGCTGCCTCAACACTACAGGACTGGGGGTCGGGCAAGAATTTCAAGGAGAGTGTTAAGGAAAATATTAGATCTTCAGCAAGAGCCGTTGGTGAGCAATTAAAATCTCGACAAAATGGGGAGGGATTGAAAAGGATGCGTGCGCGTCATTCACTCATCAGTCTCCACCCAGGCGGGAAGCAAAGGACATCAACAAGGACTTTGAGGAATAAAACAAGGAAGACCAATAAGCAAAAGAAGGAAAAGAAAAAGATTGTTAGATCAAAGAAGGACTTCTTTTCTTGAGATGACTTATCTCCCCCACAAGGAATCATATCCATCAATTAGTTCCTCATTGAATCTATTCAATGCTGAAAATATTGATGTCAGTGTTAAGTATGGCTACTATGAACAATTTCACCCCCAACAACCCTTCTCGGAAAATATACACTTTCAAATATATTCCAATGAAGACTATTTCATTGATTTGTCATCAACATTTATTTATTTAAATGTTGCGGTGAAGAAAAAGTCAGATAATACAACTCCAAATGCTGGCGATGGTCTCTCTTACCAGAACTGTATTCTACACAACCTATTCAAGCAAATCAATGTATTTATTAATGGTACTTTGGTGAGCACTAGCAATAATTTATCCAACTATGCAAGCTACATACAATTTATGATGATGACACCAAAGGCATACAAGGAGTTAAGAGGACAATTATTGGGCTATGAATATCGATCAGGTGTTGATACTGAGGACGAGTTGACTACTGCAGTGACCCAGGAGTATCATCTGGTTGGAAAATTAAATCATGAGATATTCAATATATCCCAATGACTACCCCTCAACGTCAAGATTGATATAAAGTTACAGCTGGCCCCATCGAACTTCATTTTGAGAAAAACACTTCCTGCAGGACCCGATACAAAAATCATTATCACATCGTGAAGTTTCCATGTCCAAAAACAACAGTTAATGAACTCTGTTACATTGGCAGTGGAAAAGCTAAGAGCCAATGGCAAAAATATTAAACGTCTTGTCCCCCATACGATCACCGATCAACGTCACATTGCCACCGACTCTCTTAGCTATAGCGATTCATCATTTATCAGTGGAGAAATCCCATCAAAATTGGCTTTAGCCTTTGTGAAGAGTGGGAGTGCCGTTGGATCCTGGACTGAATCCCCCCATGATTTTAATTTTTTCGGTCTATCTAGCCTTGTGTGCAAAGTGAATGGTATTCCACTGTACACTCTATCTTTTGACAAAAAATCCTATTGAACTCTGTACGAGTTGAACAAGCAATCCCTAGATCATGTCTCTCAACTATTTGAAAATGGAATAACCGATTCAATCTTTTCAAAAAATCACGGTGTAATTGTTTTGGAGTTTTCGGGGCCTCAGGATATGAGCATAGTACAAACAGGGAATGTACTTTTAGAGTGTTCATTTGCTGTTGCTTTGACTGAGAGTATAACGCTAATTTCATTAATGCAATTTGAAACCTATTAGGAAATCACATCTGACGGCAGTGTTCTACTAGACCTAGCACCATGAACACAAACCAAATAATCAACGTATTTAGTATGGATCCATACATGTCCCAGTACAAGTCTTATTGCATACCTTCGGGCTTCATTGAAAAAATTCCAAGTCTTAACAATACCCTAATCATTGTTAATAGCAGTCCATCGACATTGAAGACTGGCCATTGGCTATGCATCTTTCAAACAGCGAAGAATATCGAATTTTATGATCCTTTTGGCCTATCGTATAAATTCTACACGCCATACATCAGCAACTTTGTTGAAAGCAGTGGGAAAACCATTATTCAAAATCAACGAAGAGTACAGGATTTAACGACCAAGACATGTGGCTTTCATGCACTACTCTTTTTCATGTTCAGATGTCGTGGCTACACCTACAAGCAGTTTCTTGACATCTACGTTGACTTACCTCGATTGAACGACTTTCTAGTGGAAAATATACTTACAAGCGTATTTAATATTGATTTTAGTGCCCTACGAATAAAATGTTCTAAAAATGTATGTGAAATTGTTTATTAATAAATGATAGAAATTTATATACATTATAAAACGACTTTTCTACTCTTTAGATTTCATCTTCTACTAGGTATTGGTATTTGTCGACAACAACTAGTGCAGGTAGATTATCTGAATTCACAGTGTACTGATCCTGATGTACTGCAATGTCAGGGTCATATTTTCCAAAATAAAGTGTGACTTCACTCTTGTCATATCTCTTTGTATAGTCAATGATACTATTCTCATTCATTCTATAGAATTCACATGTTTCAATTTGCTTATTTGAAGCAATTTCACAAACAGTGTCCTCAAGTGTCGAATCACATTCCGTCACAGCCAAATAAACAGTGGGTTTATAATCATAGCACCCATTGTCTTCACAACGATGATGTAGAAACCAAATTCTTTTGTCGTTCCAACAGTTGAATCGCTGACCCTGTTCCTCCTCCTAGAACAATCTAAAACCACGACGATACCAATCTCGTAGCAATAAACTAAAATCACGATTAGGATTCTTTCCAATCATACCGGGGTAGGTATTCCCCCACTGATTACATTTATCATAATGGCAATTGGAGCATAGGTGGCCTCTACTATGAGAGTCACACACCTCTTCAAGACAGGAATTACAACCTTTAATTTGTACAGCATATCCTCTATGCAATTTACACGGGTTGCATAATCTACATTTATCATCATACTCATTAATCATTGTGGTAGTCTCATACAATGATCATTTGCCTAGTGTGTACATTCATAGTGGACATGCATAGATCATTTTTTCATGTGTTGAAGCTCTTACTGTGAAAAAAAATCTGAGCTACGAACGTCAAAAATTGTCGGAGATAGAGAGAGAGGGGCAAATTATTCATGTGCACCATCTTTATCATGAAAAAAAGTCCTAAATTTCTAAACTAATGTTTAAAAGCGTATCCACAATATCATTTTGCCGTGTCGTGATCAATATATCAATAAATTGTGTAAATGCATTTGGACCACGATGTAGAAGCTTCATACAATAGTCTAATGATGGAGAATCAGTTTTTATTATATCGACAAGCATTCTCCGAGAAAATATCTTCCTTTGAATAGACAGCTCTAGAAAATCGTCATCTAGAATCAAACGTTTTTCCATAAGCACTAGATTCCCCAAGATTCGCTCTTTCTCAAATCTATCCATTTTTTTTAGTCCTAACACTCTCACAACCAATATCAGAATAACCAGAATTTCTTATTCTACTCTAAAAAAATATACGCTAGTCTACCATAGAAAGAAAAATACTTTTGATTTAGAAACAATTTTATTGAACATAATTATAATAATAATATTCACTGATGCATTTTGTTCTCATCAATATATTTCGATAGGACATCTAATGCTGACCTAAGTTTATTTATATGGAGAATATTCACTTTTCCAGCAAAACATAGTTGCTCCTCCTGCTTAAACTTGCTTAATGATATAACGTATCTAGCATACATACTGTCCCATTCAAGTCATAGTCTACAGCCAGCGGTTATTTCCACAGCCACATTGGGTACTCGTATATCGTTGCTGCTGCTGTCGGCTCCATCATTAATCTCCAATAATGTAAATGCACCACTCTTTTTTTCTCCACTAATATGCTCTCAAATAAACAATTCTCTCTGAATTTAATTCTCTTATTAATATGAATTGTAGTGAAAACCATTCCTTTTATTCAAATCCCAACCACAAATCAAGTTATCGTATATTGAACAAGCATCGATGCCTCTGATTGGCTCCTAAAAAATGCCCACGTCAAACGGTACATTCATTGTGCAATTCTTATCAAAAAAAAAACCTTGCCAACTTTTAGAATGTTCAAGTGTAAGTTTAATGACATAGCCATGGGTTCTTCTTGCGCCATTCCAATGTATATTTTCATGTATATTTTCAATCTATTATACCCTTACTACTCATGACTCTAGGTCATCCTTGGGTAACTCTTCAGGGACAGACTTGAGTTGAATGTGCTATTTGAATGTCGATGTTGAGGGCCCATTTCATTGTATATATTCGTGTTAAACCGTATTTTGTTGTTTGTCTTTTTTTTTCTCTTTTTTCACTTTTCTATACTCTGCCGCCCATTGTATCTCTTACAGTTTTGGCAGGTAATAAATCTATATTATATTATTAATATTATAATGAGTTAAATTCAAAATTTCTCGAGTGATTTCCCAAACGTAAGACTAAATTCTGTTCTAGTTATAAACCATATGTAAATTCAAAAATAAAGCGACTGATAAAACATAAATAGCACCTAATACGAAAAGGTCAAGAGAACCAAGCAAAACAGTTGGCAAACCAAATAAAATGGAAAATCAAAGAGGCACAAGCAAATTACTATGAAAATGAAGTTGACCGGCTTTTGGAGTCCAAGCCTTTGCAGTTCTACAGTAAAGTAAAAAGTCTGACTGGTAAAAGTTCTCAACCAGTTGACTTCATGAAGGAGGAGCCTCTAGAGAAAACTGCGAATTATTTAAATGCCCATTTTCCTTTAATTGTGCAGTCTTACCCCCCTTTTCCATCTGAGGATCCTCCAGTAAATTTAACTACTCCTTCAGACGATAATTTAATTGCTGATATTTCATCGGCAATTATAATCCGTAAATCTCTTCGTTAAAAAGAACTTCCGTTGCCCCTTTTGACATTCCAGTTGCTCTCATTAAAGCATTTGCTAAAGAATTATTATTTCCCCTTGAGATAATTCTCAATAATATAACAAAAACAGGATATTTTCCAAAGAAATGGAAGAATACCCCCATTCGAAAGAAAGGAGATGCTAATGATTTCTCTTGTTTCCAGCCGATCACAGTTACGTCAATTTTTAGCAGAATATACGAAAGCTTTGTTGCCGCATGGCTGAAAAAATATCTTTTGAAAGTAACTGATCGAAAGCCATTTGGTAACAACCCTAAGCGTTCGACAGTTCATTACCTCGTTAATTTAATTGATTTTATTTTAAAACACCTGGATGAACCTGGAAAGTGGATAAATGTAATTACAATTGATTTCAGAAAAGTATTTGACCTTGTATATCACAAAATCTTTTAAGAAAAAATGGCGGAAAAAAATATACCCAGCTTTATTATTAAAATCATCAAGAGCTTCTTAACAAATAGAGAGAAAACTGTAAAGTATAAAGACGAATTTTCCATTGCTCTGCCAATTTTTTGTGGAATTCCACAAGGAACTGATCGGGCCGCTGGGCTTCCTCCTCATGATAAATGAAATTGCTACTGAACTGGAGGACAGATGGAAATACGTTGACGACTTGTCCTTAACGGAAGTCGTATCTGAGGATTAGAAGAGCAATGCTGCTGGTTTCATCGACCAAGTTACCTTATAGGCGGCTGAAACATGGTCGTGAATAAAGACAAACACTCGGTCACAACATTTTCTGCGTCTTTCGAACCTCCTATCGCTTCCAAGCTAATAAGCCATAAAATAACTTTACTTGGTGTGGTGATTTCTTCTGACCTCTCATGGCGGGAGAATCCAAAGACAATTATAAAAATAGCTAATTGCGCATTCTACCGAGTATTCCTTCCCCCACCTTTTGTCTCTATAAGATCTCATCCCCCCAGGGAAGTGGCTGAGAAGGTTCCGAAACTGACCCCAGTCCTTTAAAGGGCACTAGCCCTTTAATTTCCAATCGAATGAATCTGTTTTGAAGTTTCTATGACAACGCCTTCTATAAAAACCTTATATGCCCCCAGGGCATAACTTAAAACCCTTGCCCTGAGGGTTGTGGGGGAGTGTCCTCCTCAAAAATATATTTTCTATCTGGAAATCAACTACGCTGAACAAAATGGCTATCTTAAATTTTTGATTGGTTGTGTTTGGGGAATTGTGGGGCGTGGGGGGGGGGAGGGGGGCTAGTTACAGTCCAATCACTTTCGACTATTAAAAAGGGCACTGACCCTTTAATTTCCAGTCGAATTAGCATGTTTTGAAGTTTTTACGACAACGCCTTCTATAAAAACCTTATATGCCACCAGGGAATAACTTAAAACCCTTGCCCTGAGGGTTGTGGGGGAGTATCCTCCTCAAAAATATATTTTCTATCTGGGAATCAACTACGCTGAACAAAATGGCTATCTAAAAATTTTGATTAGATGTGTTTGGGGGAATGATGGGTGTGGGGGGGACTAGTTGCCCTCCAATCATTTTGGACTATTAAAAAGGGCACTAGCCCTTTAATTTCCAATCGAATGAGCCTGTTTTGAAGTTTCTACGACAATGCCTTCTATAAAAACCTTATATGCCCCCAGGGCATAACTTAAAACCCTTGCCCTGAGGGTTATGGGAGAGTATCCTCCTCAAAAATATATTTTCTATTTGGAAATCAACTACGCTGAACAAAATGGCTATCTGAAAATTTTGATTGGATGTGTTTGGGGAAATGATGGGCGTGGGGGGGGGGGCTAGTTGCCCT
Source organism: Artemia sp. Qi Xiang Cuo (assembly GCF_049724085.1). Lineage (NCBI taxonomy): Eukaryota > Metazoa > Arthropoda > Branchiopoda > Anostraca > Artemiidae > Artemia > Artemia sp. Qi Xiang Cuo. The sequence continues at coordinate 37,783,671 of NC_142803.1, read as the reverse complement.
CCAATCATTTTTGATTATTAAAAAGGGCACTAGAAGTCTCGATTTTCAATCGAATGAGCCCCCTTTGAAGTTTCTACGACGACCCCTTCCATATGAAGTGCCTCTGGGAAAAAAAATAATAATAATAAAACATTGGAGCCGTATGGCCTTTACTATAGACAACGCTATAGCGTTGCCTCTGATAAGGGAAATTTTCTCAGGCACGTAACTTACTGATGGGTAAGACTAAACTTGATGAAATTTATATATTTGAAATCAGCATAAAAATCTGATTCTTTTGATTTAACTATCGGTGTCAAAATTCTGTTTTTTAGAGTTTCGGTTACTATTGAGCCGGGTCGCTCCTTGCTTACTGTTTGTTACCACGAACTGTTTGACTGCCTTTTAGAAAGGCACTCCAACAGTATTAGAATATTTTTCAAATATAATAATGATTAAAATTGTCTAAAGTAACAGACACGAATATGATTATATAACCGTTTTTTTTAAGAAGTAAGTAAAACTAAGCAGATAAGTTAACGGTTATATTTCAGGAAAAAACTGGGCTACGATCAATTGAAGGCCTTAGGGCACATGAAATTATGATAATTATTTTTGTAAAGAAGAAACCATCGCAGTTATATCTCTTCAAGTACCAATGACAGTGAAAGTGGGATCTGATTGTTTGAACTAGTTAAGTGGAACTTACACAGTCATATATGTGTCTTAAAAACTAGGGACGAGAATTCAACTTTTAATAAAAAAAAAAAAAAAAAAACTTTAGTGTCGTGTAGCTTTTCTAAGTAGTGGATGCAAAATTAAAAAAAAAATATGGATTAAGAAAAAAAATAAAAATAAGATTAATGCGTATGCCATATATAGTCGAAGATAATATAGCTTTGCTATGAAGATGTAATTGTTTAAGGGGCTCATCAGGTTGCTAATATTTTAATTCCAACTATTGAAAAGCGTGTCAAATTTAACTAATGATGTTCGCTGTCTTATTTTTAATCACCCCTAGAAACTTCATAATTTGGAATATCTAAAAAATAAATTACAAATTGCTGTTTTAGGTATGAATAGATCATATATGAATAACATTATCTTTGATAATGTTAATGTAATAAACAGGATTTCCTTTCTTTCTCTTAAGCTCAACCAGAATGTTATCACCAGACTTGACATTATCAGTGTCAACTAGGAAGTTGCTGGTAGTGAGCTACCAGCTCACTCAATGTCCATACTGGAGTCTGAACCGCTGTTGTGTACAGGCTAACCTACGTCAGAATCATCCCTCCAGTTGTGACTCTTGTTACGAGAAACAGGCCTTTAGCTTTTTATCCTCTTCGCTTCTCTAACTTTCTTCCTTTCCAAGACTAGGGCTTTCTTGGCAGATACAGCTTTTATCTCACCAGAAATACATTTTTTCGGGGGATGTCAGTGAACACTTTTGACTTCTTCATATTTTTTTCCTGTTAATTTTTATGTTGAGCATTTTGGGAAGGGGTTTGTATCAACGATCTCTTTGAGCATATCATCTTCTGACCTTTGTTCCTCATTTAGATATAGAATCTGTGTTGCGTTGGTATAAGAGTCTAAGTTAAAGGAGGAGTTTAAATGTCCCACGGACCTTGCGCTGGGCTTAGAAACTACACTGATGAGTGGTTCATTAGATTTGGTTTGCAGTCTATCGGACATATAAGACGAGACAAACTCATAATCCCTGAAGACAACTTTGTTTGTGGGATAGACCCCACTTACTCTGAATCCACTAATATTACTCTCAGAAGTGAAAGTCTTTGGATATCCTTGCCCCAGCAGCTCGGCCAAGTCATACACTGTCCAACACGACCAAGTCATACATATAGTTTTACATTTATGGTTCTTTCTTTATAGTTCTAAATTAATAAAACTTGTGGCTTCCTCGTTGTAATTGGTCTTGAGGGGCCCAATGACTGTCCAGTCTAGAGGTTTTAGTTTGACAGTAGTGTGGGGAGGAGTGATTAAAAGGATTGCACCATTATTTCTATCTAGATCAAGTGATTAAATGATGTATTAGATGATGCGGCTGTCCAGTACAAGAAGTACAGGCGAGTGTTTGAAGGATTTGACATGATTGATAAAATGTGCAAGTAAACTAAATAAAAAGTAGGTAGCTATCCAGCCAGAAATATTTTCTGAGCCAATCATGATGGTTCCTGTTGGATCCCTCTTAAGTAAAATTTCCGGATACTGCTTCCCCGCTGAAAATAAGTAGAAGAGGGTGTATTTTCCCAATTACATTAACACCAGAATAAATTGTGGTCAACTGGCCTCTTTCTATTGGCATGACTTTCCCTAATTGTTCCTGGCCTGGCCGTGCATTGTTTTGCCAGGCTTGTGGACGATTGTCCAACCAGATTCGTCTACATTCCAGATGTCTTGTGTTCTCAACTTGTGTTTATCTAGGGCCCACTTCAGGTTGTCAAAGAAACCACCTACAGTATGACGGTTGAGATCAGTCGTCCGTCCTGGGCTTCTACCTTCAGGTGTCTTTACTAATAGAATTTTATTGCGAGCCATAAAATGATGGTACCAATCCTGGCCTGCAATTCTCCACTAGCTTTGTATTTCCAGTTATCCGACACTTTTATATCCTTAGTAATGGCGTAGTTGTATGTAAGTTTACGCGCATTTAAAGTAGCGGAAATACATACCAGATATCGTGTTTTAAAAAGTTTCTTGTCCTGTTTCTTATTCCTCTGTAAATATTTGTCTTGTGCATTAACCGGGTGTATAGAAACTCAGGTTCAGACTTTGCGGAGAAATATTCTGCTTCTCAACTTTTTTTCCAGTAGTCTTGCAGTGTTCCTCAAACGACACCCATGGCAATTGCAGAAGATCTGACTGACTTCTTGTCACCTAAGACAGAAAAAACTGCTGTTATTACAACTTCTGGATCCCAGCCTCCTGTTTTTCTTTTCCTCCTCTGTTTTACTTTTAACCATTTTGTCGTGAATTAAATTACCTGGAATAAATAAAATTTCAGTTCACCTACTGATCTGACAGGGTTAAATAATATGAGAGTTAATCAAGTTTTAGGTTTTGAGCTTACCTTAAACATTGAAATATGTTGTTTTCTCAGATTTTATAAGTATTGCTCCCGTTCGGGCACCTTAGCTAAGTATGACGAACCTACCCAGGACCTTGTGGCCGAATGTGGGAATTCGCCATCTCGCAGGATGAAAAAATGCTAACAGTACACCAGTGAAGATACCGTGTCTCGGAAGATGCGATAAGACAGTGTAAGGAGGCCTTATTTTGTGTAAATTTCGTAACTCAATTTTATTAAAGCTTGGAATTCCCTTTCCGTTCATAGATCAGAAATATAGCGACAATTTCAAATTAGCTTGAATTTGAAAATAACTTCTCTTTACGTAACTAGTCATAAATCTTGTAGTGACACTCTTTGTCCAAGAATCAAACGAACTTTGAACCTGTGATAAATATTTTAAGACCTAATTTAGACCAGTTTGGTTATGAAACAAATAGGAACGTAAGGCCTTGAAAGACTGGAAAAGAAACTACTTTTAACAAAAGGTGGTTTATTGGCTAGGAGAGAGGGAAGGTCGCTAAGCGGATCAAGTAACAAAAAGAATATAACTTAACGAACGAGAGAGAAATCGAGGTAGTTTTGCCTCGGAAACGGGGTAGTCTTTTTTGGATCAACCAAGGAGTAAGTGTTTTTACTTTGTAATTAAGTTAGGCTACCACTGTCTGTCTGAAATCCCCTTGGAGATAAAAGTTTGAAGATAAAATTAAAATAAGAAGAAAACCTCTAAAGATTTCTGTCACTTGGAAATAACCTTAATACGTATGTAGGAGAAAATAATAACAACTAGTGCTGAAATCTAACATTTTACTATTATTTGGTGATTTTGGGTTTATAGTTTCGGCAGTATTTCCACTTAGGCATGGCTTGAGCCATTTGGACAAAACCGCATTTTAAGGTTAAAATAAGCTAAATTAAATTTTTTCCCAGAAATTTAAGCTTTGAATAACTGAGGTTCAAAGAGGGAAGGAACCTTAACCAAGAAAAAGAACGCTAGGAGAGCCATTTGTGCTTCCCTTTTTCAGCCTAGAGTTTCTTGGAACTTAGCTTGACTTTATGAAGACCTTATATCCGAAAATTGGAATTATCGGACAAAAACATTACTTTCCCCCCCCTTGTGCAATCTTCAGACGTTTATACGGAGAGGAACACCGTTCCCTTTTTAATCATTCTTTCATTTCGTTAAACCCGTACTGCATGTTTATACAAAGGTGGCCTTAATGTTTATACAGGTAGGCTAGGGAAAAAGGGACCAACATTGTCGATTTAAGAATTTCCAAACCTTTATGTCCAGATATTTCCAATTAAGAGTTGTCCCTGCTAAAGTTAAAGCTCACTAAAGGTCCAAGGAATACACAGCCTTTTTCAAGAAATAATAAGAAGATCTCTTGGTTTGGGTTAATGAAAATTGAAATAAAATAAAGTACGGTTATTCTTAGCCTAGCTCAGCAATAGTGTGAACTAAAGGATTTTAATAACCCAGAACTCAAGCCTTGACTAGCTATTCAAGTGTAACTCTTTTAAGTAGAAAAATTCGATAGCCTAGAATTAACTTTATCTTTTTCTTTTCGGTAAACATTGGTGGATTGTACAAGTAGACCATAGAGTTTAGACCTAGAAGAGGCTTAGAAATATTCAACATAATCAGAGTTAGAATATTTTTCTTTTTATCTTCTGTTGTAATAAAAATCAGTTGTCACTGAATTCTGAGTACCGATTTCTTACCCAAGCCTCAGTTTATAACACGCTACGGAATTTATTAGCCCTGATGGTAGGGTCAACCTTACAACTGGTCGCAGTGGTACTCAGGTTCGGTACAACTGGTCGCAGCGGTACTCAGGTTCGGTACAACTGGTCGCAGCGGTACTCAAGTTCGGTACAAATGGTCGCATTGGTACTCAAGTTCGGTACAACTGGTCGCAGCGGTACTCAAGTTCGGTGTAACTTTCGTTTAGGTGGGGGAGGATTAATTAAATTCATAAAATATGGTAAAAAGTAGTCCTCTGTTCCTCACAAGAAAGTGTGTGTTAAGTTTTACAAACCTATCCAAGACAGAAAAGTTTGAAAAAGTGTTCATTAAAGAAATTTTTAACCTTAAAGGAAATCCCGGACAGCCTTTTATCTTCCTAAGATTCTTTCTTTCTTCTCCTTTTCTTTCTCTTTGCAACAAGTTGTAGTGTCCGTATCATCTGTAGCTTGCTTAAATCCTTTTTAACACTAGTGTCATAGTTAAATCATCTTCAAAAGAGTAAGCATACTATTAGCCTTGAGGCCTAATTTAAATCGAGATATTGAGCTAATTCTTATGCAATTTATAAACTAACTCATTTTAGTAGTTAGAAACAATTTAAAGATTTAAAATGTTTCCCACATTAAGAGTTTATATGCATACAACCATCATGAGTTCAAAGGATAACAAAATGAAAGAGTTAGAAATTGCACTACAACAAGCGCAGTCTAGAATAAATGCTCTAAAAACACAATATAGAGATGCCACAGTCACAAGTAGGCTTCAAAGCCTACTTGTGGAGCAAACGCCTCCCATCTCGTTACTGACATACCCAAATGAAATCCATTCATGGATTTCCATCCTTAAAAAAATACAAAGGAGTTTAGGGAAAGATGATATTGCTATGATAAATTAAGCTCTTTGTTATGCTCGAGGAGAAATACAAAGATTCGCAACGAGCTTAGATATTCCTAAAATAAGAGATTTAGACCATTTAGAAACACTTCTAAAAGAAGCCTTTTTACATGAAAAACCAGCCGCACAAAGACTACAAGAACTGCTTTCCAAGAAACAAAAACCATCAGGGTTGGTCCATCAATTTTACTCCCGAATTAGTAGAAAGGCACTAGACTATGCAAAAACAGCTTCTGGTATAAGGGTATATGACATAACTATTTGTATTTTTAAAAGTGGTATGCTCCCTTCAATTGGAAGGAAAGTTCATGAACAAACTAAAACAACAGACGGAAAACATGAATTATGAGCGCGGGCAAAGAGATTTGAATCGATTGATTTAATGTATAGGGACTCCTCAGACATGTCTTTGGGAGCAACAGTTGTTGACTCAGGAGACAAGACTTCCCCTGGAGAACAAAGAGATAACTCCAGAGTAGAATTTCAAAACATAGGAAATTATAAAAAAAAACCCAAAGAAATGTTTGAACTGTGGAAAGAAAGATATGTCAGGACTAACTAGGGATAATTATTCCAGGTATAAATTTAGTAAAAGAAAAAATGCTCGCATAAAATGCTGGACTTGTGGGGGTCCACATAGACAATCGGAATGTGAAAAACCTCCAACCTGTATCCTCTGTGGTGAAACAGGACAATTTTTGCCGAAAACATTGCGGCCTCCGAGCGATGGTTAGGGAGCTACCGGAAGGCAAAAGCCCACATTCCGTAGTTTTTTAGATATAGGTTAACCATTAGAAGTAGACCTAGAGTGACTAGGATTCACGGACTTATCATGACAGAGAGTCATGTGCTTTAGAGGGAGGTTAAGAGGACAACTCTCAAGGATGCAGAAATGGGTAGCGTCCACCTCTTAAGGATGTAAGAATGGGTTGCGTCTACCTATTAAGGAAGCAAAAAAGGTTTGCATCCATAGGGATACAAAAAAGGGTTGTATCCCAACGCACAAAGGCTGCATATGCATATACTCACAGCGTATTCATGATCATGAACCTGGATTGGAGACTCCCAGGCTAAAAATTGAAACAAAGAAAGCTAGTACAGTGCTGAAATGGCTTCTAAAGTAAGCAGGATACCGGAAAATTTCCAAGATTTGACATTTTGGGTAGAGCTCAGAACCGAAAATTTCGAATTTAGGAAAGAAAGGAAATCCCATTTCTTAGGAAAAGGTTAGGAGATCTCCGTTTGGTTCCCGTGAATGGCCTATTGTATACACTGGATTATTCTGACAAGAAAAAAAAGACATAAATTTAAGATCATTTTATAAAAAAAAACAACTAGTTAATGGAGTCATCTGTTTCCTGCATTCAAGTCCTTTTTCGGGGGGCAGATGGGAGCTGTCAAAAACTTAAATAAATCAAGACAATATGCTTTATCTGTATATATGTAATGCCAGGTTGAAGAGGCAGTAAAGAATTATGAGCTATGCTTCAGAAAAGATTAAGTTAGTGTTAATTACCCCACTCTTAGAGATAATATTTTCCCTTATTATCTCTTTCACATTCGGTCAAGTGATACCACAGGAAAATTGTGACTTAGCGTGAATGGTGACCAATGCAAATTGATAAAAATACAGTATTGGCACCATCTAAGGAACAATAATAAAACTAAATCGTATTGTCCATAGGATTTAGAATATTGTTGAAAATAAAAGGCACTGCTGATAGGATTTAAAATATCCGTCAAATCAAGGATAAGAATTGTAGGAATTATATAAGAGACTCCTTGTAATTCAGCCACACACTAACTTAAAGTAGTAATAATCTGTGATTTTTCTGTCTTCAACAAAGGAGATGAGTTCAGAAAATTCGAAAGGTTCGAAATTTTGATAACTCGTAATTTTTTTTTTAAATAGAGAACGGGTAAAGATTTTTTTTCCTTTCAGTGTAGAATGTATTTGCCTTTGATTTTTTCAAACTTTCCATTGTTACTAGTCCTTTTGGCACCTTTAAATACTCTTTCGAGTATTCAATTATAATTTGAAAAAAATTGTGAATAAAGTTTGAAAGGGCCCAAATAAAAATATTGCACTCAGCTGTTCGTAGAGGTCAATTAATATATCTTCTTTTTATTAAAGCTGTGCTCAATCTTAAACTTAAATTAATCAAAGAGACATTTATCTGTTCTTATCAGCACAAGAGCACGGTTTTGATTTCGGATGTCGCGAAACGACAAAAAAATCCGTAGATAAGAAATATCTGCATGAACTCATAAGGATTATGGCTGAGAACTTCGCATAAGTCCTACTACATTAGAAAGACAAAATTAAATATTTACTTTTTATTTACTTTTAGAATAGGTTTAGTTCAACCATCGGCATGGATGAAGTGAGACAAATGCGATTTCCTTACAAGAAGAAAAGGAAAGATGTAACAACATATTGGACATCGACGTATAACATTTTTACACACTTTATATATATAATAGGATTTCTTTCAGTAGGACTGATATTCAGAAAATTAGGAAATTTATATACAGGTTATAGAGACCAAAAGTCTCAGGGGTTCAATTTAGAATTAGTATAAGGAGAAATTGAGTTACTTTAGATCTTAGTAAATTTGGGTTATATTTTGTTTATTTCTTTTACAACAAAAACTATACTAGTATTTTAAGTTCGAGAAGATTGCAAAGGGCCCTTACTTGATTTAGATTTCGTAACTAAATATTATTAAATTTTGAAATTCTCTTTACCTTCATGGAACAAAAATATATGATCAATCACAAAATAGCTTGAATTTGAAAATAACTTCTCTTCGCGTAACTACTCATAAATTTTGTAGTGACACTCTTTGTCCAAGAATCAAACGAAGTTGGAACCCGTGATAAATATTTTAAGACCTAATTTAGACAAGTTTGGTTATGAAACAAATAGGAACGCAAGGCCTTGAAAGACTGGAAAAGAAACTACTTTTAACAAAAGGTGGTTGATTGGCTAGGAGAGAGGGAAGGTCGCTAAACGGATCAAGTAGCAAAAAGAATATAACTTACGGATGAGAGACAAATCGGGGTAGTTTTGCCTCGGAAACAAGGTAGTCTTTGTTGGATCAAACAAGGAGTAAGTGTTTTTACTTTGTAATTAAGGTAGACTACCACTGTCTGTCTGAATTCCCCTTGGAGATAAAAGTTTGCTGACAAAATTAAAATAAGAAGAAAACCTCTAAGGATTTCTGTCACTTGGAGATAACTTTAAAAGGTATATAGGAGAAATTAATAACATCTAGTGCTGATATCTAGCATTTTAATATAATTCGTTGATTTTGGGTTTATAGTTCGGTAGTATTTCCACTTAGACAGGGCTTGAGCTATTTGGACAAAACAGTATTTTAAGGTTAAAATAAGCTAAATTAAATTTCTTCCCAGAAATTTAAGCTTTGAATAACTGAGGTTCAAAGAGGGAAGGAACCTTAACCAAGAATGGAACGCTAGGAGAGCCATTTGTGCTTCCCTTTTTCAGCCTAGAGTTTCTTGGAACTTAGCTTGAGTTTATAAAGACCTTATATCCGAAAATTGGAATTATCGGACAAAAAAAAGAATTAATAAAAGAACACAATGTGAGTTTATGTCCTATCTAGTATTCGCAATTAGGTGTGGACCTCCAAACAAAAATCGAACAAAACTCAAGATTTATTCACCGTAAAACGCGATCCAATCTGATATTTTTGGTAAAAGTATGAATCAAGGCCAGCCATTTAAAAAAAAAACATAAACTGTCATCTGTCAGATCTTTCGTAGTCCACTAGAAAACTCCATATGTTTTATATCGAGAATGTTAACTTTGACCATACGTGGCCCAGTCTCTCTCTTTTAAACAAGGCTTCTGTTTGATTTGATCGAAAAAAAGTTAATCGGTTGAAGATTTTGGTTGACAACAAACTCCAGTTTCTACAATTTATTTTTACTTTTTGGGATAGTTTCCAGGGAAAGTGTCAGAATCAATATTTCTTTAATTTAACACCTACCTTCGCATCTTTTCCGTCCGCTTCGATGCTATCAACCCTTATTTTCTTCAATATTTGTTCTCATTCCTGATCCTTTGATTTGCTATTATATGCAGTAGATCCTCTATGCTTGTAATATCATAAATGATTGCTTCTATGTTTATATTGCTTCTATGCTTATATTGCTTCTTCGCTTATGCTTCTAATGCTTGTATATGCTTGCAGTTGCTTATTATGCTTTTTGTTCTAGATGCCTTGGTTTATTAAACTAATAATCTAGTAGAACCCTACATGGTGTCAGAAGATGGGAACAAAGCCACCAAGTATAGATTGGGATTGATTCAGCTTTCCTCAGTGATGAATAGAAACACTTTGAACAACATGTAAAACTCATGTTTCTGGGACCCCTGTCTGGAAAGACACAGGAACGCAAGTGTGCCTATCTTCTTATCTGGACAGGAGAAAAAGGGCTCCAGATATTCAACTGTCTTCTGCTCACTGCTGAAGAAACAAACAACATAGACACTTACCTGCATAAATTCCTTGAATATACTGCACCAGTCACCAACAGTGTGTTTGTCCGGTACATATTCCAAAAACTTGACCAATTTGAAGGAGAAAGTACAGTAAAATACACCACAGAACTGAAAATCCTGGTGAAAGCTTGCAACTATACTAGTGTTAGTGAAATGGTTCGAGACAAAACAGTAAGTGGTATCAGAGGCCTTATTTTGAGAGAAAGACTTCTTCTGGAAAGTGACACCCTAACTTTGGTCCTAGTTGTTAATAAATGTCGTTCCTAACAAGCCACCCAGGCACAGCTATGAAAATTTGAAGAACAAGGGAGAGAGAGAGATTGATACTATCTAGAAATACAAACATCCAGTTAGGAAATACGAAGATGCACCTGTATTGTCCAAAAAAACTAAGGAGTGCTATTTCTGTGGAGGCAAATACTCACCTAGCCATGTTTGTCCTGTAAAAGGCAAAATCTGCGCAAAATGCAAAATGTTATATCACTTTGCACGTGTGTACAAAATCAACAAATCAGTTAATGTTGTGACTGATATAAGGAGACCCCAATTGACAACAGAGATGAAGATGACAATGTCTTTATATATGCCATAGAAATCAAAACCAATAAGGACAGGGATAATGCTCCTATTGCATTGGAAGTGAACTACTCCCTACCTGTGAAATTCAAAGTTGACTCAGGAGAACAAGCAAAAATTTAACCTGCCAAGTATTTTGATGCCTCACCACATCCGCCACCACTAAAACAAAGTACTTAGAAACTCACCAGCTACTGTTTGTCCGAAATTTCTGTCAGAGGCTTATGCCAGCCGAGCTGTAAGCACAAATCAAGCAAAGCTGAAACCTTACCTCTGTTTATTGTTGAAACTGACTCAGTGCCCATTCTTGAATTCCAGTCAAGCATTGATCTTAACATAGTGAAACTTGTCCTGAATGTCAGTAAAGTTGAGGAAAATACTTGCAAGAACATGAATGTATTTGACAGGACAAAAGTGGATGATATAGTCAGCAACTACAAAGATGTTTTCCAAGGAATAGGAAAGCTAGATGGAGAGTGTCATTTGCACTGGAAGAACAAGGCATTAACCTACAGCATACCCAGCAAGAAGAATCCTATCATCACTTCGAGAAAAACTAGAAGCAAAGCTTAATCGAATGAAAGAACAATGTATAATAGAAAAAATCTCCAAACAAACTTAGTGGGTTAATTCGATGGTCGCTGTACAAAAAAGGATGGCAGTCTACGAATAAAGGCTATTCTACCTCATTCCCTCCCTGGAAAATGTAACATCCAAACTCCATGGATTGGGTTCTGGTCGCCAGTCTTAGATGATGAATCTGGGGATCTAACCACATTCAACACCATCTTTGACAGATACCGTTTCAAACAGGTGCCATTTGGTATCGTATCTGTCCAGGATGAGGTCCAAAGAAGAACTAAAGAGGCTTTTGAGGGACTAGACGGTTTTGCTGTTATCGTTGATGATCTTCTAGTTTGTAGGTCAACCCTTAAAGAACATAATAAGCGATTGACAGCTATATTCAAGAGAGTCAGAGAAAAAGGCATCATATTCACCAAAGGGAAATGTCACTTTTGTGTGACCTACTTTGGACCTATTATTAGTGAACCTGAAATGCAGCCAGATCTTGATAAACTCGAAGCCATCATCAAAATGCCTACGCTATCAAACTAAGGAAAACTTGCAACCCTATTGGGAATGTTAAACTACCTTGCAAAATATATCCGAAAATTTTCAACACAGAACAAAATATTGCGTGACCTCATCAAATCCAAAGAATTCACATGGCCAAGGAACATGATGAAGTCTTGAAAAACATCATAGATTCAAAGCTTTGAACTTCGCATATTTTGACCACTTATGTAAGTCCATGGATCTGCTTGCATACTGGAACCTTCAACACGAATTATCATAAGGAATGGCATCATATTCAAGTGCGGGAGAATCGTTATACCCCTGAAAATGTGACCCAACACCCACAAGCAGCTCCATGTCTCCCACCTTGGTATGAAAAAGACTGAAACAACGCGCCAGGATGCCCGTTTACTGGCCAAAGATGAACAGTGCCATTGAAGCAAGTCACAAACTAACCGGCCTTCAACAGAAGTTCTATTTTTAAATACGATTAAGATTGCTTTAAACAATGAATGAATAATTAAGACACGATCTTTAATCCACTTTTGAACAATTAAACCATCATTAAATCATCTTTAAAATGCGATTTTCCTCGGTTTATAATATAGGAAACTGTAAACACATACTAATGGTTTTAGATGATACAAATTCGATTGGCTATCTCTGAATTTACGTTCCCTGATGTTTTGAGCCAAAATATTGTATTGTTGTGGTGTAAAATGACAGAAAACATCATTTTCATGTGAAACGGTCTATATTAAGAAAAATGAAATTTATTGAATATTGCTTCGCACGCGATGACAATATTTGACGATGGTCAGAAGCTGACATTGTCTCTAGCGCTGAAAAACCACCTACACGTTTGCACCTCCTTTTCTCACAAGTTTTTTGAACATCAAAACATAGTTTTCTCATACATTAGGTTCTTCTTGGCCCGGGGACTTACGGCTCAAAATTTAGTCTTTCCAGGAAAAAAGTTTGTTGGGCCTTTTTTGGGGGGATCAATTATTTTTCTATTTTCCTCTTGTGCATTTGGCCCCTCTTTACCCAAGGACTTAATAAAATAAGCTTTAGCTAATCGGAGCAAAAATGTTTGGCATTTTTTGGGCCCCTTATGGTTAAGTTTAAGCCCCAAAAATAGCTAAATAAAAGGGCCCAGTGCAATCAGGACCGTTTTGCGGTATTTTTGAGTCAGGCAATTTTGGGGGGACTATGCACCCGAACCCTAATTTTAAATTAGGCTTCTCTTGGATTGGAAACTTATGGATGCAAGTTTGAAACTGATCAGTAACAGCAAGTTTTTTGGCTTATTACTGATCTTTCCCGACATCCTCCCCCTCCAAACAAAATGTTTGGCAATGATCCTTGAAATTCTCAAGCACATCTGAAAAAGAAATATTCTTGTCCTTTCTTTTTAGGCCACAATTAAGAGGGTGGCCAGTGTCCCCAAATTAAAATTTCGCTAATGCTTTAGGGTCCACTTGGCCACGGACGCACTGTTCTAAATTCCAATTCGTTCAGGGAAAAACGCTTGTTGGCTTTTTTTAAAGCTAGGCATTTGTTTCCGTGCTTTCTTGTATATTTGGAGCCTCTTGACTCGAGGACTTAAGGATAAAAGTTTTAAAGTAATCAGAAAAGAAAGACTTTCCCCTTTTCATTTCTGGGGAGAGGGAGAGTCTTGCCCCTATTTTTTTACATTATTTGTCCCCTGGACAGGGAATTTGTGTAGCTATTAGTTTCAAGCTGTTCGAGGAAAAAAGTTTCTTTTTGCCCATTTCTAGGGTCCCTAGCAACCTTTCCTCTCCCAAAACTACAATGTGTCCATTGGCCACACTTCTCGAAAATTTAAAGCCAGTCTGAGAAAAAAGGTTTTTCACCAGATCTGGGGGAACCAAATTTTCTTTCCAATTTTTACTTAAGGATATAAATTTCAAGCCGATGGGGAAAAATCTCACACTATTTAGGGCAGTACCTTTGAAGGGGGGGGGGGGGGGGGGTACAAAACTAGAATTGTTTTTGCAGAAGGACCTGCAGTCTTAAGTTTCACCCCGTCTAGAAAAAAGTGTATCAACCCTTCTTTGGCCCTCAGCCAGACCCTTTCTTCAGAATAATTATTATTCTATTTCCCATTTTCCTTTCGAATTTTGAACGCTCTCAGCACCGGGACATAAGGACATTAGTTTCAAAACAATCGAAGTAAAAATTATTTTTTAATAAATTTTTTGCAGGATCCTTTTGAGGGGGGAGGTGTTTCCTCAAACAATTGTGTTTTTATATTGGATTCCTCTATGTCCAAGCACTTACGATTATAAGTTTAAACCAGGTCAGAGACAAAAATTTGTTTGGCTCATTCCTGGGTCCCCTAACACCCTTCCTATTAAAGCAAAATATGTGTTCCCCTTGACCCAGTGAGTGACACATGAGTATTTTAAAACAATCAGACACCCAAGATCAAGAATACTTCCGCTTACTACTATAAAACCTATCTATGAACGATTCGAAACTTGCATAATTTATGGCATTGTCCCATGGACTAGGGAGGTCACATGATCTCTAGAGCTATATTTATTGGACATTTCAACAATATTTGAACAAAATGAATACCTGGAAATTCCAATCCGATCTCATGGGAGGCCACGGAGGGAGTTAGCAAAAAAGGGCATGAGAGGGGATTTTCCTTCGTCCTATCACTTTGACCTTTGAAAAGGCACTAGAACCTTTATTTCTTAATTGCCAGAGCCCCTTCCAAAGTTTCTATGGCCACCCCTTCTACACCAAGCGTTCGTGTAAAAAACAATACACGGGAGGCACACAAACTTATTATCAGGCAAACCTGGAACACTGTATCTGATAAAATCAATCTGTAAACAATATTGTCAATATATATATATAGTTTAGAGCCTTTGCCTCAGGGGTTCGGGAAAAGGTTCATGTCATCCCCGAGGCCATTTTTTCGGATTTTTCAGACATTTCGAACAAAATGGTTGTGTCATAATTTGTTAAAATAGCATTGGTGATTAGGGAGGGGGTTTTCAAAAAAGGGTAATGAAGATGGTCTGCTGTAATTTAGTGACTGGATAACGGGAGAAAACTGGGGCGCGGTCTCTTTAGCTAAAGACTTGGATTCCCAAGTAGAAGAATTCCATAATGAGGTAAATTCAAAATTTCTCGAGTGATTTCCCAAACGTAAGACTAAATTCTGTTCTAGTGATAAACAATATTTAAATTCAAAAATAAAGCGACTGATAAAACATAAATTGCACCTAATACGAAAAGGTCAAGTGAACCAAGCAAAACAGTTGGCAAACCAAATAAAATGAAAATCAAAGAGGCACAAGCAAATTACTATGAAAATGAAGTTGACCGGCTTTTGGAGTCCAAGCCTTTGCAGTTCTACAGTAAAGTAAAAAGTCTGACTTCTCAACCAGTTGACTTCATGAAGGAGGAGCCTCTAGAGAAAACTGCGAATTATTTAATTGCCCTTTTTCCTTTAATTGTGCAGTCTTACCCCCCTTTTCCATCAGAGGATCCTCCAGTAAATTTATCTACTCCTTCAGACGATAATTTAATTGCTGATATTTCATTGGCAATTATAATCCGTAAACTCTCTTCGTTAAAAAGAACTTCTGTTGCCCCTTTTGCCATTCCAGTCGCTCTCATTAAAGCATTTGCTAAAGAATTATCACTTCCCCTTGAGATAACTTTCAATAATATAACAAAAACAGGATATTTTCCAAAGAAATGGAAGAATACCCCCATTCGAAAGAAAGGAGATGCTAATGATTTCTCTTGTTTCCAGCCGAACACAGTTACGTCAACATTTAGCAGAATATACGAAAGCTTTGTTGCCACATGGCTGAAAACATATCTTTTGAAAGTAACTGATCGAAAGCCATTTAGTAACATCCCTAAGCGTTCGACAGTTCATTACCTCGTTAATTTAATTGATTTTATTTTAAAACACCTGGATGAACCTGGAAAATGGATAAATGTAATTACAATTGATTTCAGAAAAGTATTTGACCTTGTATATCACAAAATTTTAGAAAACGTGGCGGAAAAAAATATACCCAGCTATATTTTTAAAATCATCAAGAGCTTCTTAACAAATAGAGAGCAAACTGTAAAGTATAAAGACGAATTTTCCATTGCTCTAGCATTTTTTTTGTGGAATTCCACAAGGAACTGATCGGGCCGCTGGGCTTCCTCCTCATGATAAATGAAATTGCTACTGAACTGGAGGACAGATGGAAATACGTTGACGACTTGTCCTTAACGGAAGTCGTATCTGAGGATTAGAAGAGCAATGCTGCTGGTTTCATCGACATTTTCTGCGTCTTTCGAACCTCCTATCGCTTCCAAGCTAATAAGCCATAAAATAACTTTACTTGGTGTGGTGATTTCTTCTGACCTCTCATGGCGGGAGAATCCAAAGACCATTGTAAACAAAGCTAACTGCGCATTCTACCGATCATTCCTTCCCCCACCTTTTGTCTCTATCTCATCCCCCCAGGGAAGTGGCTGAGAACGTTCCGAAACTGACCCCAGTCCACTGTAACACCATTCGCTACAGTAAAAGCTTTGTGCCAAGCCTTGTGAAATATTACAATGATCTCTAGTGTTTTTATTCTTTAGTTTATTTTATCCTGAAGAAGTTTTATCAGACAATTTTATTCTCAATCTCAAGTGTTTTTATCTTTTAGTTTATTTATCATGACGAAGTTTTATCAGACAACTTTATTTTGCTATTTATGACTAAGGGACATCATATTTGGGTTTTGCCCACGAGAGCAATGTCTTGTTTTTGGATTAAATGAATTTGAAATTTGAAAAATGGAGGGGTTGGTTGCCCTTTACTCGCTTTCAACCTTAAAAAGGAGCTAAAACTTTAATTTTTCAATCAAATGAGCCCCAAAGATAATATCTAAAACCACTTTGGCCTGCCATAGAATAAAAAAGAAAACGATAAAAATTTGGGTTTTCGTTTGGTCTTTCGTTTGGACCCTCCCAAGTTTCCCAAGATGGTAATGTCATCACATATGCATCACGCTCTCTCAGCAAAGAACAGAAATGCTCACAACTGGAGAAAGATAATACGCAAAAATTTTCACCTGCAAGCACTTCCACTATTTTATATATGACAAGCATATAATAGTAACAACTTACCACCTTCCACTTGCAGGCTATCCTCGGAAATCCACTTCAAAAAGCACATGCCAGAGCTCAGCGAATGATGCTCCAGGTTCAACTCTATGGTCTGGAGTTCATCTACAGACCAGGGACAGAAATCACAGTTGCAGACACGCTATCAAGGCTACACCTCCCTGACGTTAACGAGAAACTCTATGGAGAAATCAAAGTATTGGCCCACCAGATTGCACGCGTTCTTCACGTTATTGATGCAAGACTCGAGGAAATACGACTGCGTAGTAAGGAAGACAAACACCTGATTGGTCTCAAGGAAGCCATCCAAGGCAGGTGGCCCAGTGCTAGAAGGCAATGTGTGACAAATCTTCTTGCATACTGGAACCTTCAGCACGAATTATCACAAAGATTGGCATCCTAATTCAATGGTGACAGAATCATTATTCCCCTGAAGATGCGAGCCAACACCCTCAAGCAGCTCCATGTCTCACACCTTGGTATGAAAAAGACAAAACAATGCGCCAGGATGCTCGTTTACTGGCCAAAGATGAACAGTGTTTCTCAAACAGTGTTTCTCGAACAGTACTCGGATAGCTTCTCAAGGACGCTATCCAAGGCGGGTGGCCCAGTGTTAGAAAGCGATGTGTGACACATCTGGATGCATACTGGAACCTTCAGCACGAATTACCATAATGAATGGCATCACATTCATGGGAGAAAGAATCGTTATTCCCCTGCAAATGTGACTCAACACCCTCATGCAGCTCCAAGTCTCTCACCTTGGTATGAAAAAGACAAAACAACGTGCCAGGATGCTTGTTTACTGGCCAAAGACGAACAGTGCCATTGAATCATGTCACAAACTGCCCGGCCTGTTACAAACATAGCCAAAACAATCAGAAAAAAACCTCTCCTACACTCAAAGATCCCATTAGTACCATGGCAGTAGGTAGCCCCAGACGTTTTTGATTGGAACGAAGGAAAATATATCATAACAGTTGACTATTAGAGTCACTTCTTTGAAATCGACAGGATGTCCGACATGGCATTCCCCATACCATCA
The DNA here is from genome assembly GCF_049724085.1 of Artemia sp. Qi Xiang Cuo. Taxonomy (NCBI): domain Eukaryota; kingdom Metazoa; phylum Arthropoda; class Branchiopoda; order Anostraca; family Artemiidae; genus Artemia; species Artemia sp. Qi Xiang Cuo. The sequence continues at coordinate 37,765,565 of NC_142803.1, read as the reverse complement.
AGTCAGACAATGGATCACAATACATATCCTCCGAGTTTTAACAGTTTGTAGAAGATTGGGGTATAAAGCACAAGACATCCAGCCCTATTTACCCCCAGTCCAACGGGCTGGTTGAAAAGGCTGTTCACACATGCAAGAACATCTTCACCAAGGCAACTGAAGGTGAAGAGGACTCATACCTGGGTCTCTTAGAATACAGGAATACACCAATAGACAGCTACGCCAGTCTCGCGTTTCTGCTGATTAGTTGCCAACTGCGCTTAACCTTGCCTTGCACAGAAAAACACATGTGTAAACTGGTGGTTCCTACCTGAAAATACCTGCTGAAGATGAATACCTGGAAATTCCGATCCGATGTCATGGGAGGCCACGGAGGGAGTTTGCAAAAAAGGGCATGAGAGGGGAGGCCTAGTTGCCCACCATTTTTTTTTCACTTAAAAAGGGCACTTAAATTTTTAATTTCCGTTCGAATGAGCCCTCCCGCGATATTCTAGGACCACTGAGTCGATACAATCACCTCTGAAAAATAAAATAAAAATAAACACGTATCCGTGATCTTTCTTCTGGCAAAAAATACAAAATTCCACATTTTTGCAGACAGGAGCTGAAACCTCTACAGTAGGGTTTTCTGATACGCTGAATCTGATAGCGTGATTTTCATTAAGGTTCTTTGATTCTTAGGTTTTTTTCCCCCTTTTTCGAAAATTAAATAAACAATCATAACAAAAAACATACAACAAGTAATAATATAAATGAATGAATAGATCTTAAAGCGATTAATGCTTAGATTGAATATGAAAATCTAGCTTAAAACGAAAACAAATATTTTGTTATTAAAGTATAAATGAAACTTAAAACGAACAGAAATTAAATAAACAATCAATGCGAACAAACATACAATATATATTAATGTAAATGAATAGATAAATCTCAAAACCAGTGAAACTTAAATTGAATATGCAAATTAAGTTTGAATCGAATAAAAATAACTACAAACAAGAGTTTGGGTATCGTCTCACTGCAGAAGCCTAAGACCTACTGCGTCATTGGCGCTTTACTGAAAACAATTCTTTGAAATATTTTCACTTTTGTAACTTTAAGAAATCAAAAATTCATTAAGATTTTAGGGAATAAATATCAGCATATGTATATTAAATTGACAATGCACATTTTTTTTCAGTAAACTCATTTTAATTTTTTTTCTGTAAAGTACAAATTATATTCTGGCCTGTAGAAAGCATAGGGGTTTTGAACCCTACTCACATTAATTTATGCTCGTTACTCTAATATTTATTTTAATTTTTGTTCGTTTGCGGTTTCATTTATTTACTGATACTGATTTGGGGTAGTTGTATGCTTGGTAGATTATATGATAGTCCGGACGCCAGGTGTTGAAAATGTGAACTATACCACGACGGAATGGGGCTGCTATGAGAATTAGCCTACCCTCCACCTCCTAAATTGACCATGCGGATTCAAAAATACCAATGGCACTTGCTTGCGAGTGGTGGAACACTCCGTAACTTGACATTTTATTATATTTTGGTGTTTCATGCAAGAAAATATATGTTCCACAAAGTTTGAGGTGCAGTGTTCCGCTCAGATAGAAATGCTTAGAAGCCATAGAATGTTTTCATAACAAACTAACACAATTAGTTTAAAAAAAATGGCACAGTTAAAAAAAAATGGCAAAACTTTATGAGTCTTGAACAGTCTTGGAAAGTATGAACAAAATCAAATTGAATATTAGATATATAATGATATTAATTGTTGAAAGATCAATCAGTTCAAGTTTTTTTTCATTGTAATTTTTATTTTTATTTTCAATGCTGTAAGAACTGGAAAATAATACATTTGCAATATACGAGTAATTTGTTTTCAGTGAAGCATCAATGACGCAGAAGGCTTTAGGTTTTTACAGTTAAAAAAGGGGGCAGTATCCAAATTTTGCTTGTAGTGAAACTATATTTGTCTTGACCAATCTTGAAAAGAACTAATAAATTAAACTGAATATTTGATGCATAATGATATTAATTGCTGAAAGCTCATCAGTTCAAAATTTTACTGTAATTTTAATATTTATTTTCAATATTAAGTACAAAAGAAAACATTTGTAATATAATTCGTTTTCAGTAAAGCGGCAATGACGCAATAGGTTTTAGGCTTCTGCAGTGAGACGATACCCAAACTCTTGTTTGTAGTTAATTTTATTCGATTCAAACTTGATTTGCACATTCAATTTAAGTTTCACTCGTTTTAAGATTTATTTATTCATTTACATTAATATATATTGTATGTTTGGTTTGCATTAATGTTTTATTTAATTTCTGTTCGTTTTAAGTTTCATTTATACTTTAATAGCAAAATATTTGTTTTCGTTTTAAGCTAGATTTTCATATTTAATCTAAGCATTACTCGCTTTAAGATCTATTTATTCATTTATATTATTACTTGTTGTATGTTTTTTCCTATGATTGTTTATTTAATTTCTGTTTGTTTTGGGTTTCATTTATTCTTTAATAGTAATTTCTGGTCGTTGTGGGTTTGAATTTTAACAGGTTTTTCTATCTCCTGAGGTTAAGTTTGAAAAGGCCTTTACTTTTCTTTGAAAAACTTATTTTTTGCAAAGTTTTTTTTAATTAATTTTTGTTTGTTTTTGATTGCAAAAAGTTTCAAGTTTTTTTTGGCATGGGGGGGGGGTTGCTTACTGTCCGATTATTCTCGACTTTAAAAAACGGATCTAGAACTTTCAATTTAAATCGAATGACGTAATCGTATAAATCTATACGATTACCTCTTTGATAAAAACCTTATATATGAACAATAGACAGCTTGCATAACTTGTGGACAGCAATTGACAACAATGAATGGATTGAAAAAATAGCTCCAATAAGGGGGTTTAGACCATTTCACTTGCTGACACAAAGGGATCAAGGCTGTTTGGAATTGACCTTAATAGGAATTTGTGTGCCAAAACAATTGTGCATCTATCACAGAGTATGTATTTTAACCTTATAATTGGATAATTATAATAGATTTCCTATGTGTTCTTCCCATACAAAACCCCTTCCCATAAGTTATAAACCCCCCTTAATAATTTATGCCCCAGGGCATAACTTACAACGTCTACCCCTGGGCCCTGGTGGGCTGTGTCGACACCGGAGTTTTTGTTATCAGAACTTTGAACTATTTTAAATAAATATCTATCTCAAAATTTTTATCTGAAGCATTCAGGGCGTGGAGGAGGGAGAGGGGCTAGTTGCCCTTCAATCTCTTTTGTCTTTTAAAAAGTGAACAAGAACTTTCAATTTTCAATCAAACGAGCCCTCTCTAAAGTTTATTCGGAGAATCCTTAAATTACAACCCTTGCCCTGAGGGCTTTGGGGGAGCTGTAATCCTCAAAGACATAATTTCCAGAACTTAAAACTACGTTTTATAAAATGGCTGTCTTAAAATTTTGATTGGATATGTTTGGGGAAAAGGTGGGAGTGAGAGGGGGGTTAGTTGCCCTCAAATCACTTTTGACTATTACAAAGGGCACTAGCCCTCGGAATTTCCAATTGAATGAGCCTTTTTTGAAGTTTCTACGACACCGCCTTCTATAAAAACCTTATATGCCCCCAGGGCATAACTTAAAACCCTTGCCCTGAGGGTTGTGGGGGATTGTCCTCCTGAAAAATATATTTTCTATCTGGAAATCAACTACGCTGAACAATATGGCTATCTCAAAATTTTGATTGGATGTGTTTGGGGGAATGATGGGCGTGGGGAGGGGCTAGTTGCCCTCCAATAACTTTCGACCATTAAAAAGGGCACTATTCCTTTAATTTCCATCGAATAGGGGAATGATGGGCGTATGGAGGGGGGCCAGTTACCCTCCAATCACTTTTGACTATTAAAAAGGGCACTATCCCTTTGAATTTCCAATCGAATGAGCCTTTTTTGAAGTTTCTACGACAACGCCTTCTATAAAAACCTTATATGACCCAAAGGCGTATCTTAAAACCCTTACCCTGACGGTTCTGCGGGAGTGTCCTCCTCAAAAATATAGTTTCTATCTGGAAATAAACTACGCGGAATAAAATGGCTATCTAAAAATTTTGATTGGATGTTTTTGGGGAAAAGATTGGCGTGGGGGGGAGGGGCTCGTTGCACTCCAATCATTTTTGACTAGTAAAAAGAACAGTATCCTTATAATTCCAAAACAATTAAGCCTGTTTAGAAGGTTTATAACAAAGCCTTCTGCTTATATCGGTGACGCCCCCAGGGCCCAACCTAGAACCCATGCCCTGATTGTTACTGGGGATTGAACTCCCCAAAAATATATTTTCACTGTGGACATAGTATGTGATCAAAAAAATCGCTATCTGAAAATTTTTGAAGTTTTGAGCATGTTTTGAAGTTTTTACGACAACGCCTTCTATAAAAACCTTATATACCCTCAGGGCATAACTTAAAACACTTGCCCTGAGGGTTGTGGGGGAGTATATTCCTCAAAAATATATTTTCTATCTCGGAATCAACTACGCTGACCAAAATGTCTATCTAGAAATTTTGATTGGATGTATTTGGGGGAATGATGGGCGTGGGGGGGGGGACTGGCTGACCTCCAATAATTTTGGACTATTAAAAAGGGCACTAGCCCCTTAATTTCCAATCAAATAAGCCTGTTTTGAAGTTTTTACGACAACGCCTTCTATGAAAACCTTATATGCCCCCAGGGCATAACTTAAAACCTTTGCCCTGAGGGTTGTGGGGGAGTGTCCTCCTCAAAAATATATTTTCTATTTGGCAATCAACTACGCTGAAAAAAATAGCTCTCTGAAAATTTTGATTGGATGTGTTTGGGTAAATGATGGGCGTGGGGGGGGGAGGGGGGCTAGTTACACTCCAATCCCTTTCGACTATTAAAAAGGGCACTACCTCTTTAATTTCCAATTGAATGAGCCTGTTTTGAAGTTTCTACGACAACGCCTTCTATAAAAACCTTATATGCCCCCAGGGCATAACTTAAAACCCTTGCCCTGAGTGCTATGAGGGAGTATCCTCCTCAAAAATATATTTTCTATGTGGAAATCAACTATGCTGAACAAAATAGCTATCTTAAAATTTTGATTGGATGTGTTTGAAGGAATGATGGGTGGGGGGGGGCTAGTTGCCCTCCAATCATTTTCGACTATTAAAAGGGGCGCTAGAACTCTCGATTTCCAATCGAACAAGCCCACTGTGAAGCTTCTACGATGACCCCTTCCATATGTTGTGCCTCTGGGAAAGAATAAAAAATAAATAATAATAAAACATTGGAGCCGTATGACCTTTATTTTAGGCAACGCAACAGCGTTGCCTCTGATAAGGGAAATTTTCTCAGGCACGTAACTTACCGATGGGTAAGACTAAACTTGATGAAACTCATATATTTGAAATCAGCATAAAAATCTGATTCTTTTGATATATCTTGGTATCAAAATTCTGTTTTTTAGAGTTTCGGTTACTATTGAGCCGGGTCGCTCCTTGCTTACTGTTTGTTACCACGAACTGTTTGACTGCCTTTTAGAAAGGCACTCTAATATTATTAGAATGTCTTTCAAATATAATAATAATTAAAGTTGTCTAAAGTAACAGCAGATAAGTATTTCAGGAAAAAACTGGGCTACGATCTATTGGAGGCCTTAGGGCACATGAAATTACGATTATTATTTTTGTAAAGAAGAAACCATCGCAGTTATATCTCTTCAAGTACCAATGACAGTGAAAGTGGGATCTGATTGTTTGAACTAGTTAAGTGGAATTTACACAGTCATATATGTGTCTTAAAAACTAGGGACGAGAATTCAACTTTTAATATAAAAAAACAACTATACTGTCGTGTACTTTTTCTAAGTAGTGGGTGCAAAAAAAAAAATGTGGATGAAGAATAAATAGAAAAATAAGATAAATGCGTATAACATATATAGTCGAAGATAATACAGCTTTGCTTTGAATATGTAATTGTTTTAGGGGCTCATCAGGCTCATCAATGGCTATCTGAAAATTTTGATTGGATGTGTTTGGGAAAATGATGGGCGTGGGGGGGGGGAGGGGGCTGGTTACACTCCAATCACTTTCGACTATTAAAAAGGGCACTAGCTCTTTAATTTCCAATCGAATAAGCCTATGTTTGGAAGTTTCTACGACAACGCCTTCTATAAAAACCTTATATGCCCCCAGGGCATAACTTGAAACCCTTGCCCTGAGGGTTGTGGGGGAGTGTCCTTCTCCCTCAAAAATATATTTTCTATCTGGAAATCAACTACGCTGAACAAAATGGCTCTCTGAAATTTTTGGTGGGATGTGTTTGGGGAAAGGCGGGGGGGGGGGGGGGAGGGGGGCTAGTTACACTCCAATCACTTTCGACTATTAAAAAGGGCACTAGCTCTTTAATTTTCAATCGAATGAGCCTTTTTTGAAGTTCCTATAACAGCGCCTTGTATAACAACTTCATAGGCCCTAATTGAGAGACATGATCCCCGGGCTTTAATGTTTGTGGCGGAGTATTCTCTTGAAAAATGTTTTTTCTATTTAGAAACGATTTACGTTAAACAAAATGGATCTTTCAAAAACTTTGAGTAGATGTGTTTGGGGAAATGATAGCCCCGGAGGGGAGGGGGCTAGTTTCAGTCCAATCACTTTCGACTGTTAAAAAGGGCACTAGCCCTTTAATTTCCAGTCGAATGAGCATGTTTTGAAGTTTTTACGACAACACCTTCTATAAAAACCTTATATGCCCCCAGGGCATAACTTAAAACCCTTGCCCTGAGGGTTGTGGGGGAGTATATTCCTCAAAAATATATTTTCTATCTCGGAATCAACTACGCTGAACACAATGGCTATCTAAAAATTTTGATTGGATGTGTTTCGGGGAATGAGGGGCGTGGGGGGGGGGACTAGATGCCCTCCAATCATTTTGGACTATTAAAAAGGGCACTAGCCCTTTAATTTCCAATCGAATGAGCCTGTTTTGTAGTTTGTACGACAACGCCTTCTATGAAAACCTTGTATGCCCCCAGGGCATAACTTAAAACCTTTCCCTGGGGGTTGTGGGGGAATTTCCTCCTCAAAAATATATTTTCTATTTGGAAATCAACTACGCTAAACAAAATGGCTATCTGAAAATTTTGATTGGATGTGTTTGGGAAAATGATGGGCATGAGGGGGGGGCTAGTTACACTCCAATCACTTTCGACTATTAAAAAGGGCACTAGCTTTTTAATTTCCAATTGAATGAGCCTGTTTTGAAGTTTCTACGACAACGCCTTCTATAAAAACATTATATGCCCCAAGGGCATAACTTAAAACCCTTGCCCTGAGGGTTATGGGGGAGTTTCCTCCTCAAAAATATATTTTCTATCTGGAAATCAACTACGCTGAACAAAATAGCTATCTCAAAATTTTGATTGGATCTGTTTGGGGGAATGAAGGGTGTGGGGGGGCTAGTTGCCTTCCAATCACTCTTGACTATTAGAAAGGGCACTAGAACTCTCGATTTCCAATTGAATAAGCCCCCTTTGAAGTTTCTACGACGACCCCTTCCATATGAAGTGCCTCTGGGAAAAAAATTAATAATAATAAAACATTGCAGCCGTATGGCCTTTACTATAGGCAACGCTACAGCGTTGCCTCTGATAAGGGAAATTTTCTCAGGCACGTAACTTACTGATGGGTAAGACTAAACTTGATGAAACTCATATATTTGAAATCAGCATAAAAATCTGATTCTTTTGATATATCTTGGCATCAAAATTCTGTTTTTTAGAGTTTCGGTTACTATTGAGCCGGGTCGCTCCTTGCTTACTGTTTGTTACCACGAACTGTTTGACTGACTTTTAGAAAGGCACTCTAATATTATTAGAATGTCTTTCAAATATAATAATAATTAAAGTTGTCTAAAGTAACAGCAGATAAGTATTTCAGGAAAACACTAGGCTACGATCTATTGGAGGCCTTAGGGCACATGAAATTACGATAATTATTTTTGTAAAGAAGAAACCATCGCAGCTATATCTATTCAAGTACCAATGACAGTGAAAGTGGGATCTGATTGTTTGAACTAGTTAAGTGGAATTTACAAAGTCATATATGTGTCTTAAAAACTAGGGACGAGAATTCAACTTTTAATAGAAAAAAAAACTATACTGTCGTGTAGTTTTTCTAAGTAGTGGGTGCAAAAAAAAATGTGGATGAAGAATAAATAGACAAATAAGATAAATGCGTATGCCATATATATTCGAAGATAATACAGCTTTGCTTTGAATATGTAATTGTTTTAGGGGCTCATCAGGCTCATCAATGGCTATCTGAAAATTTTTATTGGATTTGTTTTGGGAAAGTAAGGGCATGGGGGGAGGGGGGCTAGTAACACTTCAATCACTTTCGACTATTAAAAAGGGCACTGGCAATTTAATTTCTAATTAAATGAGCCTGTTTTGAAGTTTCTACGACAACGCCTTCTATAAAACCTTATATGCCCCCAGGGCATAACTTGAAACCCTTGCCCTGAGGGTTGTGGGGGAGTGTCCTCCTCAAAAACCTATTTTCTATGTGGAAATCAACTTAGCTGAACAAAATGGCTATCTCAAAATTTTGATTGGATGTTTTTGGGGAAATAATGGGTGTGGGGGGGGGGAGGGGGGCTAGTTACACTCTAATCACTGTCGACAATTAAAAAAGGCACTAGCTCTTTAATTTCCAATTGAATGAGCCTGTTTTGAAGTTTCTACGACAACGCCTTCTATAAAAACCTTATATGCCCCCAGGGCATAACTTAAAACCCTTGCCCTGAGGGTTGTGGAGCAGTATCCTCCTCAAAAATATATTTTCTATCTGAAAATCAACTACGTTGAACAAAATGGCTATCTCAAAAGTTTGATTAGATGTGTTTTGGGGAATGATGGGCGTGGGGGGGGGGGCTAGTTTCCCTCCAATCATTTTTGATTATTAAAAAGGGAACTAGAAATCTCGATTTCCAATCGAATGGGCCCCCTTTGAAGCTTCTACGATGACCCCTTCCATATGAAGTACCTCTGGGAAAAAAAATAATAAATAATGATAAAACATTGGAGCCGTATGGCCTTTACTATAGGCAACGCTACAGCGTTGCCTCTGATAAGGGAAATTTTCTCAGGCACGTAACTTACCGATGGGTTAGACCAAATTTGATGAAACTCATATATTTGAAATCAGCATAAAAATTCGATTGTTTTGATGTATCTACTGGTATCAAAATTCTGTTTTTAGAGTTTCGGTTACTATTGAGCCGGGTCGCTCCTTGCTTACTGTTTGTTACCACGAACTGTTTGACTGCCTTTTAGAAAGGCACTCCAACAGTATTAGAATATTTTTCAAATATAATAATAATTAAAGTTGTCTAAAGTAACAGACATGAATATGATTATATAACCGTTTTTTTTAAGAAGTAAGTAAAACTAAGCAGATAAGTTAACGGTTATATTTCAGGAAAAAACTGGGCTACGATCAATTGAAGGCCTTAGGGCACATGAAATTACGATAATTATTTTTGTAAAGAAGAAACCATCGCAGTTATATCTCTTCAAGTACCAATGACAGTGAAAGTGGGATCTGATTGTTTGAACTAGTTATGTGGAACTTACACAGTCATATATGTGTCTTAAAAACTAGGGACGAGAATTCAACTTTTAATTAAAAAAAAACTTTAGTGTCGTGTAGCTTTTATAAGTATTGGATGCAAAATTAAAAAAAAAATCTGGATGAAGAAAAAATAGAAAAAAAAGATTAATTCGTATGCCATATATAGTCGAAGATAATATAGCTTTGCTATTAAGATGTAATTGTTTAAGGGGCTCATCAGGTTGCTAATATTTTAATTCCAACTATTGAAAAGCGTGTCAAATTTAACTAATGATGTTCGCTGTCTTATTTTCATGGTTCAGCGTAACAATATTGATTAAAATGTGTAACTACCCCTAGAAACTTCAATATTTGGAATATCTAAAAAGTAACTTACAAATTGCTGTTTTAGGTATGAATAGATCATATATGAATAACATTATCTTTGATAATGTTAATGTAATAAACAGGATTTCCTTTCTTTCTCTTAAGCTCAACCAGAATGTTATCACCAGACTTGACATTATCAGTGTCAAATAGGAAGTTGCTGGTATTGAGCTCTTCTTCAATGTCCATACTGGAGTCTGAACCGCTGTTGTGTACAGGCTAACCTATGTGAGAATATGGGAAAGCCATCATAACTTGACTAAATTGTAAAAATAGCAAAGTATGACTTTTGACTAATTATAAAGGTAACGAAGCATTAATTTTCTTTGTGTAAGGAAAACAAACAACATTACATTTGAATAAGAATATCCTTGATCCATCAAGGGCCATAAAATTAAATTGCCGGACCACCGTTTTAAACCAGGGATCAATGACAAGAAAATTACCCGATTTGTATCACATGACAAAACAGGGTTTTTAATAGAGAAAGCTGAAACTAACCTTTTGAACAAAGAACTATTATTAGGATTACATCAAAACTGGTCTCTGGCCAATGAGAGAAAAGAAGAACAAAATTAGACAATTTAAAATAGGGATTCGGGGACGGAAAACAGGGTAGTCTTTTTTGGATCAAACAAGGAGTAAGTGTTTTTACTTTGTAATTACGATAAACTACCACTGTCTGTCTGAATTCCCCTTGGAGATAAAAGTTTGAAGATAAAATTAAATTAAGAAGAAAACCTATAAAGATTTCTGTCACTTGGAGATAAAAGTTTGAAGATAAAATTAAATTAAGAAGAAATCCTATAAAGAGTTCTGTCACTTGGAGATAACTTAAAAACGTATAGTTGGTGATTTTGGGTTTATAGTTCGGTAGTATTTTCACTTAGACAAGGCTTGAGCCATTTGGACAAAATAGCAAATTAAGGTTAGAATAAGCTAAATTAAATTTCTTCCCAGAAATTTAAGCTTCGAATAACTGAAGGTTTAAGGAGGAAAGGAATCTTAACCAAGAAGTCAACGTTAGACGAACCCTTTGAGCTCCCCTTTTCAGCATAGAGTTCCTTGGGACTTAGCTTGACTTTATAAAGACCTTGTATCCGAAAATTGAAATTATCGGACACCAACATTACTTGCCCCCTCCCCTTTGTGCAATCTTCAGACGTTTATACTGAGAGGAACATCGTTCCCTTTTTAATCATTCTTTAATTTCGTTAAACCCGTACTGCATGTTTATACAAAGGTGACCTTAATGTTTATACAGGTAGGTTAGGGAAAAAGGGAACAGTATTGTAGACTTAAGAATTTCCAAACCTTTATGTCCAGATATTTTCAATTAAGAGTTTTCTCTACTAAATTTAAAGCTTCATAAAGGTCCAGGGAATACACAGCCCTTTTCAAGAAATAATAAGAGGATCTCTTGGATTGGGTTAATGAAAATTGAAATAAAATCAAGTACGGTTATTCTTAGCTTAGCTCAATAATAGTTTGAACTAAAGGATTTTGATAACCCAGAACTCAAGCCTTGACTAGCTATTCAAGTGTAGCTTTTTAAGTAGAAACATTCGATAGCCTAGAATTAACTTAATCTTTTTCTTTTCGGTAAACATTGGTGGATTGAACAAATAGACCATTAGACATTAGACCTAGAAGAGGTTTAGAAATCTTCAACATCATCAGAATTAGAAATTTTTTTTTTATCTTCTTTTGTAATAAAAATCAGTTGTCACTGAATTCTGAGTACCGATTTCTTACCCAAGCCTCAGTTTGTAACACGTTACCAAATTTATTAGCCCTGATAGTAGGGGCAACCTTACAACTGGTCGCAGCGGTACTCAAGTTCGGTGTAACTTTCGTTTAAGTGGGGGAGGATTATTTAAATTTATAAAATGTGGTAAAATTTAGTCCTCTGTTCCTCACAAGAAAGTGTGTGTTCAGTTTTCCAAACCTATCCAAGAAAGAAAAGTTTGAAAAACTGTTCGCTAAAGAAATTTTTAACCTTAGGGGGAAGCTCAGACAGACTTTTATCTTCCTAAGATTCTTTCTATCTTCTCCTTTTCTTTCTCTTTGCTACAAGTTCTAGTATCCGAATCGTCTATAATTTACTTAAATAGGGTCTAGGTTAATCATCCTCAAGTGTTTGTAATTATAATACTAAACTTGAGGGTAAATTTAAATCAAGGTACTGAGAAAACTCTCATACAATTTATAAATAGACCCATTTTAGCGACTTAAAATACTATAAGGGATCAAAAAGTTTCCCACACTAAGAATTGAAAAGAATAGATCCATCATGAGTTCAAATGAAAACAAAATTAAAGGGTTAGAAATTGCACTACGAGAAGCGCAAGAGGAGAGAATAAGAGTAGAAGAGGTCACACAAGCTAGAATAAACGCTCTACAAGAGCAATATGGAGACGCCCCAGTCCCAAGCAGGCTTCAAAACCTATTTGTGGAGCAAGCGCCTCCCATCTCGTTACTAACATATTCAAATGAAATCCATTCATGGATTACCACCCTTTAACAAATACAAAGGAGTTTAGGGAAAGATGATATTGTTATGATAAATCAAGCTATCTGTTATACAAGAGGAGAGATACAAAGATTCGCAACAAGTTTAGACATTCCCAAAATAAGAGATTTAGACCATTTAGAAAAACTTCTAAAAGAAGCCTTTTTACATGAAAAACCAGCCGCACAAAAACCAGAAGAGCTGCTCTCTGAGAAACAAAGGCCATCTGAGTTAGTACACCAATTTTACTCCCGGATCGGGGGGAAGGAAATAGATTATGCAAGAAATTCACCGGGTAAAAGAGCAAATGACATTACGATGAGTATTTTTAAGGGCAGCATGCTACCTTCCATTGGAAGAAGAATATTAGAACAATCTAAGGCCTCGGACGACCAAGATGAATTATTAACACTTGCAAAAAGATTCGAAGCAATAGATTTAATATATAGGGACTCCTCAGAGATGTCCTTGGGAGCAGCAGTAGTAGACTCAAGAGACAGGAATTCCACTTAAGAACCTGGAGTTAACCACAGAGTAGAATATAAAAACAAAGGCAATTATAACTATGAAAAAAATAAAATGTTTTAATTGTGGGAGACTGGGACACATGAAAGTGGATTGCAAAATCCCAAAGTGTACAAATTGTGGGAAATCCGGACATTACCGGAAAGATTGTTGGCAAAATCTAGCATGCATAAGGTGCGAAGAATACGGGCATAGTGCAGAAAAATGTATGGCACCAAATCCTATTGAAAAAAAAACTAATCAGGCAGGACTTAGATGAGGTAAGTACTAAGCCTAAAAATAAAATCACAAAACCTCCTACTCACCAAAATTAAGATTTTGTTTTAGTGCGTTACAGGAAAATAAAACTAAACCAAGTTCTTTTCCATTTATATGGACTGCTAAAATAGCAGACCAAAATTTTTTAAAATGTTTCATGGATAGCGGGTGCCAAAGAAGCTTGTTAAAGGAGGAAATATTTCAAAAATTTCCAGTAGAGGTTCGTAGGCGCCTCAAACCATCCTCCCAAAACGTGAAATCTTTAAGTGGAGAGACTTTACCACTAATAGGAGAGATAAATGTAGCATTCTGCATTACAGATGAGGCAAAACAGAATAAAAGATTATTTTAGAAATTTTTAGTCGTCCCAGACTTGAAATTTGACGTAATTATAGGATATGATATTTTAAACAAAATTGATTGTACGTTAAATTTAAAATATAATAAAATTTCTTTAGGGAATACAAGTACGGAGGAAATAAATTCCCTTGCGTTTTTCACAGAAGAAATTTCGGGAAGGGGATTGGCATATATAGCGAAACAGGTCTGTATTCAGGCCAATTGTTTCAAAATCATTAGGGCCAAATTGTCGAATCACTCAGCACCCTTTGTAGCTCATGGTGACACTATAATGTTTACCCCGAATATTCAGACACAATTACACATATCTCCGTAGCTACGTGAAACTTACAACAATGCAATAAAAATAGTTTATTTTAATACTAGCGATGAACCTCTAAACTTACCACGAGGTAAAACAGTTGGTTCATATGAGGTGATAAACAATGAATATTTAACGGATGCGACTCTCTTAGCAGCAGAAGTAATAGAAAATAAAGAGGAATCCCTCTCTATAGAGGAGGATAAAATAGGATGGGGAGACAGCGAATTTTTAAAGAGAATTAAAACGGGGTCCGTTAAGTTCAGAAAGAAAACAAATAGTAGAGACAGTCTTATTAAAATTGAAACGAGCCTTTGCAACTGGACCTTATGATGTAGGGCAAAATGACCTCCCAGGATATAAGGTAAAAAAGACCCAGATATACCTATTAAGTGTGTCAAACAATTCCCTTTGCCATTTTTAATGACAGAATGCTTACAAAAACCCATAAACGAAATGGTAAGAGTAGGAATAATTGAAATAAGACGTTCTGAATATACAGCTCCAATATTTTGCATAGGAAAACCAGGAAAGGATGGGAAAATTCCTCCAAAAAACTTGTGGGATGAAGGTAATAGCCGGTTCCTCATAGATTTAAGAGCAATAAATAAGGTGATAAAAGACTCACAGTGGGGTATTCGAAGAATTTCAGAGGTCATCTCTGATCTATCCAATAAAACCAAATTCATTTCAACTATTGATATTAGAAATGGATTTTCTCACTGCAACTTAGCTGAACAAAGCCAAAAATATTTTAGTTTCTCAAATAAGGGGATTTCTTATGTATTTAAACGCGTGCCTCAAGGGTCAGTTTTCTCGCCCCGTGCTTTTGTTTAATTTTTAAATCAGGTTTATGAACCCGAATTTTCTTCATTTTTATCAAGTTATGTAGATTACTTGACAATACATACGTCAGGGAACTTTGAAGAACATTTGAAACATATTGAACTAACTTTAAAACAGGCTATAAAATTTAATCTAAGGCTTAATATTGGTAAATCTCAATTTTTTCGGAAGAATGTGACTTGTTAGGGTTTCGAGTCTCCACAAAAGGAATGAAACCACAAGCACAAAAATAAGAAGCTATAAAGAAATTATAACCACCAAGTAACGTCACAGGAATCAGGTTATTCCTAGTTTTAACCGGTTGTTGCAGGGATTCTATCATAATTACGCAAAATTAGCTGAACCTTTAATACGACTAACTAGAAAAAACACTCCTTTTAATTTTAGCCCAAAACAAAGCGTAGCCTTTGAGAAAATAAAGATAGAATTAATAAATCCAAATAGTATTTTCTTTAGAATTTCCTGATAAGGACACATAATTTTACCTTGTCACAGATGCCTCGGAAAAAAGTATTGCTTCAATTTTAATGCAACAATGCGAAACAACAGATAGATTTCGAATAGTGGCAACATATTCAAAGGTTCTTAGTTGCGCAGCCTCAAGGTTTGATAACCACAACAGGGAACTTTTTGCCTTAGTACAAAGTCTAAAACACTTCCAAAAGGGGTATTTATGGGCCGCGAGAACTCACATATTTGTAGACTGTGCTGCACTAACATATCTTGAAAGATCAAAGGATCTTCACTCAAAATTATATAGAATTGCGTTTCTATTAGACAACGATTTGTATACATATCACCACATTAGCACTAGCAGGAACCCTGCAGACTATTTGAGTCGCCCTAGCTCGCAATTTGTTAAGGAAAATAGGTCAATTAATCTTGATGAGTTAGAGGTAAAATATTTAGCCCTATTAGGAGACGAGGAACCCATTGATTTTTTTGGAATAGGTAAAGAAGAGATGAGGGGATTTCAACTAGAAGACCCTGAAATGAAGGTGGCAATCAATGAAATAATAAAATTAGAAAATACACTCTTAGGCTTAAAATCTCCCCAGGATACAGATAACGGTAATGAAAAGTCTAAGGAGGGTAGAAATGAACAGTCGAGCCAAACTGGTTTGACCAGGTCCTGTGAGGGATGTGAGTCAAATAAGGGTAGCTCCAACATTCCCGGAGCTATCAAAACATCGAAAGGGGATGAATTCAGTAGTAGTACTGAAGAGGAGTTTCCTTCTATGAGAAGGAACAAGCCTGGGCACAGGGATAGATGCCTGACCTCTGGGTCTATCTATGGCAAACTGGATGAGGTAAAAGTAAAGGGCAGTACGCACGCGTGTGTTACTGACAGCAGGACAATTCTAGAGGGGAGTGAAATTGAATCCTGTAAAGGACAAGTTCTGGCGGTGGAACTTGCGAAGACCAGAACTACTATGGGAGTTACTGGCACTATGGATAATCGGGCCGAATCCCAAACGTCCAGGGATTCAGACTCGGAGAGGGACGAGCCTTTATAGATGCGACAAGCTTGTGCGGTGGAGCTTGCGAATACTAGGACCATAAAAACGGTCAATAGTATGGATAATTGGGCCGAGTCTGGAATACCCAAATACCTATGCACCAAAAGGGGTAAGCTGCAGGAAGAATTTCCAAAATTTGACGTTTTGGGCAGAGCTCAAATTAACAACAGACCAGAAACTTCAAATTTGGGGGAAGGGAATCCTTTTGTTGTGAAATGGTTGAGAGATCTCCAGTTGATCCTAGTCGAAGGAATATTGTATGCAATAGACGACTCAGAAAAAAGGATACAGATGCATCTATTTAAAATCATCCTACCAAAAAAACTAATTAGAAGAATCATTAATCTTATGCATACGAGCCTTTTCCTAGGAGCACACATGGGGACGGTAAAAACTTTGAATAAGTTAAAGCAAAGTTGTGTTTTTGAAAATATGTACTGCCAAGTTGAGGAGGCGGTAAAGAATTAGGATCTATGTTTAAGGAGGAATAAAGTTAGCAATATATATCCTAAATTGAGAGAAAGCATTTTCCCCGACCATCCATTTCATATCTGGTCAATAGATACCACGGGAAAACTACAACTTTGCGCAAACGGTGACCAATATATAATTATTGCAGTAGAGCATTTCACTAAGTACACAGTCATAGCACCAGCCAAAGACCTCAGGTCAAATAAGTGATGGAATTTATAATAAAGGAAATCATATCCCATTTTGGAAATATGGATTTCCTACTGTCAGATAATGCCACATGCTTTACAAGTAAAACCTTTAATGAAATGACCAAAGAATTAGGATTCAAAATTATACATTCATCGCCAAGAAACCCCCGATCTAATGGATTAGCAGAAAATAGAGTAAAATATTTAGAAAGAATACTAATTCACTACCATGAGGAGATACATTGAGGAAATTGGAGTGAATTCTTAGTATTCATGCAATTAGCGTTAAACACTAGTAGAGATGCTGTCAGGAAATAAACATCCGTTTTCCTACTAAACGGTTTCGAAGCGAAATCAGTATTTGACAACATTGTTTCTAATCCGAGGGAGGGGTTCTGTTCTGAAGATGAATGGGTATCTAATCTCGTTCAAGAAGTATTTGTCAGCCGAAAAATATGTATGAATGAATTAAAAAGGGCCCGAAACGGTCAAGCGGCACAATACAACAAAAAAATATTGGAAATCGAAACCTTCCCTAATAATTTAGTGTATGTCATTCAAGAAAGTTCATCAAAAAATTATTCTTATAGAGGACCCTATCTAGTGTTGTCGGAATTATATAAAAACGTCTATTTGTTACAGGAGTTAAAAACTTGTAAAGTTAGGTTAGTAAATATAAGACAACTTAAAAAGATAAACGACCACGAAAGGTTTTTAGCCATGAACCCCGAGATAGCAAAACAAAGGTCAAAGGTAGATGACAAGCCCTTAGATCCTATACCAGACGAAATTAAAGGGGACCAAATGAATAAAACACAGATAGAGGAAGACATCCCCCATAATGTTTGGCAATGTACTTTAAAGGGAAGTTTATTAAATCAAATAAATGAAAACAATTTGGAAAGTGTAAACCAACCTTACATTACGACTTCGAGAGAGGGGAACGGTTCTGGTAACGCAGGAACAGACACAGAATTGAGCTTACCAGAGCCTCAATTACAACCCAAGGACGGAATGAACAGCGAGGAAATAAATGACAATTCCGAAGAAAGTACTTCTGTGCAAACAGTTGATAATTACGAACAAGGAAGATTTATCCATGAAAGAAAGGCTAAATCAAAACCCTTAAATTATAAAGATCCTAGTTTAAAGGATTTTCTCGGCGGAAAAATAGCAAAACCTTAATAAATAACAAACATACCTTATTATAAATTTAAACTTCACTACCAATAGGTTATAGAATATCGGTAAATTATAGGCGTTACAGCTTACTGTAACTTTATAAATCGACTAGCTGCAATGAGGCGACACAACAATTGAAATTGTTGGTTATTTGTGATTTCTCCATATCAAATAAACAAGATGGGTTCAGAATGTTTGAAATGTTCAGCATTCCATTCCCAGTGTCAAACACTTCGTATTTCTTTCAAATAGAAAACGAGTTTAAATTTTTTGGGTTGAGTAAAGATCAAACGAGATATTTTTTAGAAGATGACAATATAGAAAAAAGATGTAATTTAAAGAGTATACCACTATTGTGCAACCACCAATTTATTATTAGAAGCACACAAATGAACTCCTGCAGTTTAGCAAACTATATGGAAAATAATACATTAATAAATAAAGAGTGTCAAACCAAAATTATAACGGAAAATAAAATCTTAATCCAAAGAATTAGAAGGGAAAAGTATATAATCACATCTCCTTTCAAAGAAGAAATAAGAATATATTTAACTGCAAAACAGAAAAAAAACAGTAAATTCACATATATAAAAGGCAGCTCAATAGTGAAATTGCCAGAAGAATGTTCTCTAACTGCAGAGATGTTAAAGATAAACAGTATGTATAGGAGACAGATTACAAAAGAAATGGCATCTTTAAACATATCGAAAATTAGCCTAAAAGGCAACCTCTCCATAGCTGGTATAAAAAACCAATGGAGCAATGACTTTCAAGATTTAATCTCTATATATTTCCAGAACAACTCAAAGACGCAGATTGGCATAGCTGAGCTAAAAAAAATGCACATTTACTTAAAGGACGAAAACGGAAGGAAAACGGCTAGCTATTGGACATTTTTTCTCAGTAACTTTAATTTATTTCTATCTTTATTAGGACTAGTCTCTATAGGAATAATATTCAAAACATTCAGAAAACTATGGCTAGACTATAGGACATAAAAGTCTCAAGGATTTCACTTAAATGTAGAACAAGAAGAAATTGAACTAAATTGATTCTTAGCAAAGTTATGGTTTCATTAAGAAAAAATCACTTTACTAAGAATTTTAAGCGTGGGAGGTTGTGAGAATGTGGGAAAGCCATCATAACCTGACTTAATTTTAAAAATAGCAAAGTATGACTTTTGAGTAATTATAAAGGTAACGAAGTATTAATTTTATTTGTGTAAGGAAAACAAACAACATTACATTTGAATAAGAATACCCTTGATCCATCAAGGGCCATAAAATGAAAATGCCGGACCACCGTTTTAAACCAGGGGTCAAGACCAAGAAAATTACGCAATTTGTATCACATGACATAACAGGGTTTTTAATAGAGAAAGTGGAAGCTAATCTTTGGAAGAAAGAACTATTATTTGGATTACATCAAACTGGTCTCTGGCCAATGAGCTGAAAAAAAAACAAAATTAGACAAAACTTAAAATAGGGATTTGGGGACGAAAAACAGGGTAGACTTTTTTGCATCAAACAAGGAATAAGTGTTTTTACTTTGTAATTACGATAAGCTACCACTGTCTGTCCGAATTCCCCTTGGAGACACAAGTTTGAAGATAAAATTAAATTAAGAAGAAAACCTATAAAGATTTCTGTCACTTGGAGATAAAAGTTTGAAGATAAAATTAAATTAAGAAGAAAACCTATAAAGATTTCTGTCACTTGGAGATAACTTAAAAACGTATAGTTGGTGATTTTGGGTATATAGTTCGGTAGTATTTCCACTTAGACAAGGCTTGAGCCATTTGGACAAAATAGCATATTAAGGTTAGAATAAGCTAAATAAATTCCTTCCCAGAAATTTAAGCTTCAAAAAACTGAGTGTTTAAAGAGGAAAGGAATCTTAGCTAAGATGTCAACTTTAGACAAGCCCTTTCAGCTCCCCTTTTCAGCATAGAGTTCCTTGGGACTTAGCTTGACTTTATAAGAATCTTATATCCGAAAATTAGAATTATCGGATATCAATATTCCGTGCCCCCCCCCTTTGTGCAATCTTCAGACAATTATGCGAAGAGGAATACCTTTCCCTTTTTAATCGTTCTTTCATTTCGTTAAACCCATGGTGGATGTTTATACAAAGGTGGCCTTAATGTTTATACAGGTAGGTTAGGGAAAAAGGGAACAATATTGTAGACTGAAGAATTTCCAAACCTTTATGTCCAGATATTTTCAATTAAGAGTTTTCTCTGTTAAAGTTAAAGCTTAATAAAGGTCCAAAGAATACACAGCCTTTTTCAAGAAATAATTAGAGGATCTCTTGGTTTCGGTTAATTAAAATTGAAATAAAATCAAGTACGGTTATTCTCAGCTTAGCTCAACAATATTTTGAACTAAAGGATTTTAATAACCCAGAACTCAAGCCTTGACTAGCTATTCAAGTGTAACTTTTTAAGTAGAAACATTCGATAGCCTATAATTAACTTAATCTTTTTCTTTTCGGTAAACATTGGTGGATTGAACAAATAGACCATTAGACACTAGACCTTGAAGAGGTTTAGAAATCTTCAACATCAGCAGAATTAGAATATTTTTCTTTTATCTTCTTTTGTAATAAAAATCAGTTGTCACAGAATTCTGAGTACCGATTTCTTACCCAAGCCTCAGTTTGTAACACGCTACCAAATATATTAGCCCAGTTAGTAGGGGCAACCTTACACCTACGTCAGAATCGTCACTCCAATTGCGACTCTTGTTACGAGAAACAGGCCTTTAGCTTTTTAGCCTCTTCGCTTCTCTAACTTTCTTCCTTTCCAAGACTAGGGCTTTCTTGGCAGATACAGCTTTTATCTCACCAGAAATACATTTTTTCGGGGGATGTCAGTGAACACTTTTGACTTCTTCATATTTCTTTCCTTTTAATTTTTATGTTGAGCATTTTGGGAAGGGGTTTGTATCAACGATCTCTTTGAGCATATCATCTTCTGACCTTTGCTCCTCATTTAGAGATATAATCTGTGCTGCGTTGGTATAAGAGTCTAAGTTAAACCAGGAGTTTAAATGTTCGACGGAACTTGCGCTGGGTTTAGAAACTTCACTGATGAGTGGTTCATTAGATTTGTTTTTTAGTCTATCGGACATATAAGACGAGACAAACTCATAATCACTGAAGACAACTCTGTTTGCGGGTTGGACCCCACTTACTCTGAATCCACTAATATTACTCTCAGAAGTGAAAGTCTTCGGATATACTTTCCCCAGCAGCTCGGCAAAGTCATACTCTGATATAGTTTTACATTTATGGTTCTTTCTTTATAGTTCTACATTAATAAAACTTGTGGCTTCCTCGTTGTAATAGGTCTTGAGGGGCCCAATGACTGTCCAGTCTAGAGGCTTTAGTTTGACCGTAGTGTGGGTAGTAGCGATTAAAAGGATTGCACCATTATTTTTAGCTAGATCAAGAGATTAAATGATGTATTAGCTGATTTGGTTGTCCAGTACCAGAAGTATAGGCGAGTGTTTGAAGGATTTGACATGATTGATAAAATGTGCAAGTAAAGTAAATAAAAAGTAGGTAGCTATCCAGCCAAAAATATTTTCTGAGCCGATCATAATGGTTCCTGTTGGATCCCTCTTGAGTAAAATTTCCGGACACTGCTTCACCGCTGAAAATAAGTAGAAGAGGGTCTATTTTCCCAATTACATTAACACCAGAATAAATTGTGGTCAACTGGCCTCTTTCTATTGGCGTGACTTTCCCTAATTGTTCCTGGCCTGGCCGTGCATTGTTTTGCCAGGCCTTTGGATGGTTGTCCAACCAGATTCGTCGACATTCCAGATGTCTTGTGTTCTGAACTTGTGTTTATCTAGGGTCCACTTCAGGTTTTCAAAGAAACCACCTACAGTGTGACGGTTGAAATCAGTTTTCTGTCCTGGGCTTCTACCTTCTGGCGTCCTTACTGATAGAATTTTACTGCGAGTCATAAAATGATGGTACCAATCCTGGCCTGCAATTGTCCACTAGCTTTTTATTTCCAGTTATCCGACACTTTTAAACCCTTAGTAATGGCGTAGTTGTATGTAAGTTTACGCGCTTTTAAAGTAGCCGAAATACATACCAGATATCGTGTTTTTAAAAAGTTTCTTGTCCTGTTTCTTATTCCTCTGTAAATATTTGTCTTGTGCAGTAACAGGGTGTAAAGAAACTCAGGTTCAGACTTTGCGGAGAAATATTCGTCTTCTCAATTTTTTTTCCAGTAGTCTTGCAGCGTTCCTCTAACGACACCCATGGCAATTGCAGAAGATCTGACTGACTTATTGTCACCTAAGACAGAAAAAGCTGCTATTATTACAACTTCTGGATCCCAGCCTCCTGTTTTTCTTTTCCTCCTCTGTTTTACTTTTAACCATTTTGTCGTGAATTAAATTACCTTGAACAAATAAAATTTCAGTTCACCTACTGATCTGACAGGGTTAAATATAATGAGAGTTAATCAAGTTTAACGTTTTGAGCTTACATTAAACATTGAAATATGTTGTTTTTTCAGATTTTATAAGCATTGCTCCCGTTCAGGCATCTTAGCTAAGTATGACGAACCTACCCAGGACCTTGTGGCCGAATGTGGGAATTCACTGTCTCGCAGGATGAAAAAATGCTAACAGTACACCACTGAAGTTACCGTGTCTCGGAAGATGCGATAAGACAGGCAATTAATAAAAAAACACAACGTGAGTTTATGTCCTATCTAGTATTCGCAATTAGGTGTGGACCTCCAGACAAAAATAGAACAAAACTCAAAATTTATTCATCGTAAAATGCGATCCAATCTGATATTTTTGGTATAAGTATGAATCAAGGCCAGCCATTTTAAAAAAAACATAAACTGTCATCTGTCAGATCTTTCGTAGTCCACTAAAAAACTCCATATGTTTTATATGGAGAATGTTAACTTTGACCATACGTGGAAAAGTTTCTCTATTTTAAATAAGGCTTCTGTTTGACTTGATCGAAAAAAAAGTTAATCGGTTGAAGATTTTGGTTGACAACAAACTCCAGTTTCTACAATTTATTTTTACTTTTTGGGATAGTTTCCAGGGAAAGTGTCAGAATCAATATTTCTTTAATTTAACACCGACCTTCGCATCTTTTCTGTCCGCTTCGATGCTATCAACGTTTATTTTCTTCGATATTTGTTCTCATTCCTGATCCTTTGATTTGCTATTATCTGCAGTAGATCCTCTATGTTTGTAATATCATAAATGATTGCTTCTATGCTTATATTGCTTCTTCGCTTATGCTTCTAATGCTTGTATATGCTTGCAGTTGCTTATTATGCTTTTTGTTCTAGATGCCTCGGTTTTAATAAACTAATAATCTAGTAGAACACTACATGATGTCAGAAGATGGAAACAAAGCCACCAAGTATCGATTGGGATTCAACTTCCCTCAGTGATGAATGGAATCACTTTGAACAACAGGCAAAACTTATGTTTCTGCGACCCCTGTCTGGAAAGACACAGGAACGCAAGTGTGCCTATCTTCTTATCTGGACAGGAGAAAAAGGGCTCCAGATATTCAACTCTCTTCCGCTCACTGCTGAAGAAACAGACAACATATACACTTACCTGCATAAATTTCTTGAATATACTGCACCTGTCACCAACAGTGTGTTTGTCCGGTACATATTCCAAAAACGTGACCAACTTGAAGGAGAAAGCACAGAGAAATACACCACAAAACTGAAAATCTTGGTAAAAGCTTGCAACTATACTAGTGTTAGTGAAATGGTTCGAGACAAAACAGTAAGTGGTATCAGAGGCCTGATTTTGAGAGAAAGACTTCTTCTGGAAAGTGACACCCTAACTTTGGTCCTAGTTGTTAATAAATGTCGTTCCTAACAAGCAGCCCAGGCACAGCTAAGAACATTTGAAGAACAAGGAGCGCCTCAAATAAAGAAAGAGATTGACTCTATTTAAAAATACAAACATCCAGTTAGGAAATACGAAGATGCACCTGTATTGTCCAAAAAAACTAAGGAGTTTGTCCATGTTTGTCCTGTAAAAGGCAAAATCTGCGCAAAATGCAAAATGCTATATCACTTTGCACGTGTGTACAAAATCAACAAATCAGTTACTGTTGTGACTGATACAAGGAGACCCCAATTGACAACAGTGATGAAGATGAGAATGTCTTCCTATATGCCATAGAAAACAAAACCAATAAGGACAGGGATGATGCTCTTATTGCATTGGAAGTGAAATACTCCCTACCTGTGAAATTCAAAGTTTACTCAGGAGAACTAGCAAAAATTTAACCTGCCAAGTATTTTGATGCCTCACCACATCCGCCACCACTAAAACAAAGTACTTAGAAACTCACCAGCTACTGTTTGTCCAAAATTCCTGTCAGAGGCTTATGCCAGCTGAGCTGCAACCACAAATCAAGCAAAGCTGAAACCTTACCTCTGTTTATTGTTGAAACTGACTCAGTGCCCATTCTTGGATTCCGGTCAAGCATTGATATTAACATAGTGAAACTTGTCCTGAATGTAAGTAAAGTTGAGGAAAACACTTGCAAGAACATGCATGCATTTGACAGGACAAAAGTGGATGATATGGTCAGCAACTACAAAGACGTTTTCCAAGGAATAGGAAAGATAGATGCAGAGTGCCGTTTGTACTGGAAGGACAAGACAGTCCCTACAGCATACCCAGCAAGAAGAATCCTATCATCACTTCGAGAAAAAGTAGAAGCAAAGCTTAATCGAATGAAAGAACAATGTAGGCTATAATTGAAAAAATCTCCAAACAATCTTAGTGGGTTAATTCGATGGTCGCTGTACAGAAAAGGATGGCAGTCTACGAATAAAGGCTATTCTACCTCATTCCCTCCCTGAAAAATGTAACATCCAAACTCCATGGATTGGGTTCTGGTCGCCAGTCTTAGATGATGAATCTGGGGATCTAAACACATTCAACGCCATCTTTGGCAGATACCGTTTCAAATGGGTGCCATTTGGTATCGTATCTGTCCAGGATGAGGTCCAAAGAAGAACTAAAGAGGCTTTTGAGGGACTAGATGGTTTTGCTGTCATCGTTGATGATCTTCTAGTTTGTAGGTCAACCCTTAAAGAACAGAATAAGCGATTGACAGCTATACTCAAGAGAGTCTGGGAAAAAGGCCTCATATTCAATAAAGGGAAATGTCGCTTTTGTGTGACAAGTGTGACCTACTTTGGACCTATTATTAGTGAACAATAAATGCAGCCAGATCTTGATAAACTCGAAGCCATCATCAAAATGCCTACGCTATCAAACTAAGGAAAAATTGCAACCCTATTGGGAATGTTGAACTAACTTGCAAAATATATCCGAAAATTTTCAACACAGAACAAAATATTGCGTGACCTCATCAAATCCAAAGAATTCACTTGGCCAAGGAACATGATGAAGTCTTGAAAAACATCGTAGATTCAAAGCTTCGAACTTCGCATATTTTGACCCCTCATGTAAGTCCATGGATCGCACGGTGGAAGCTTCATCACATGGTCTAGGTGCAAACATCTCGTCAGATGGTAATGTCATCACATATGCATCATGCTCTCTCAGCAAAGAATAGAAATGTTCACAACTGGAGAGGGTGTAAGGAGGCCTTATTTTGTGTAAATTTCGTAACTCAATTTTATTAAAGCTTGGAATTCCCTTTCGCTTCATAGATCAGAAATAAAGCGACAATTTCAAATTAGCTTGAATTCGAACATAACTTCGTTTTGCGTAACTAGTCATAAATCTTGTAGTGACACTCCTTTGTACAAAAATTAAACGAACTTTGAACCCGTGATAAATAATTTAAGACCTAATTTAGACCAGTTTGGTTATGACAAAAATAGGAACGCAAGGCCTTGAAAGACTGGAAAAGAAACTACTTTTAACAAAAAGTGGTTGATTGGCTAGGAGAGAGGGAAGGTCGCTAAGCGGATCAAGTAGCAAACAGAATATAACTTACGGATGAGAGACAATTCGGGGTAGTTTTGCTTCGGACACAAGGTAGTCTTTTTTGGATCAAACGAGGAGTAAGTTTTTTTACTTTGTAATTAAGATAGGCTACCACTGTCTGTCTGAATTCCCTTGGAGACAAAAGTTTGAAGATAAAAATTAAAATAAGAAGAAAACCTCTAAGGATTTCTGTCATTTGGAGATAACTTTAATACGTATATGGGAGAAAATAATAACAACTAGTGTTGAAATCTAACACTTACTATAAAGTTGGTGATTTTGGGTTTATAGTTCGGTAGTATTTCCAATTAGACAAGGCTTGAGCCATTTGGACAAAACTGCATTTTAAGGTTACAATAAGCTAAATTAAATTTGTTCCCAGAAATTTAAGCTTTGAATAACTGAGGGTTCAAAGAGGGAAGGAACCTTAACCAAGAAGAGAACGCTAGGAGAGCCATTTTGCTTCCCTTTTTCAGCCTACAGTTTCTTGAAACTTAGCTTGACTTCATAAAGACCTTATATGCGAAAATTGGAATTATCGGACAAAAACATTACTTCCCCCCTTTTTGCAATCTTCAGACGTTTATACGGAGAGGAACATCGTTCCCTTTTTAATCATTCTTTCATTTCGTTAAACCCGTACTGCATGTTTATACAAAGGTGACCTTAATGTTTAAACAGGTAGGTTAGGGAAAAAAGGGAACAATATTGTCGACTTAGGAATTTCCAAACCTTTATGTCCAGATATTTTCAATTAAGAGTTTTCCCTGCTTAAGTTAAAGCTTAATAAAGGTCAAAGGAATACACATCCCTTTTCAAGAAATAATAAGAGAATCTCTTGGTTTGGGTGAATGAAAATTGAATTAAAATCAAGTACGGTTATTCTTAGCTTAGCTCAACAATAGTTTGAACTAAAGGATTTTAATGACCCAGAACTCAAGCCTTGACTAGCTGTTCAAGTGTAACCTTTTTAAGTAGAAACATTCGATAGCCTAGAATTAACTTAATCCTTTTCATTTCGGTAAACATTTGTGGATTAAACAAGTAGATCATTAGACCTTAGACCTGGAAGAGGCTTAGAAATATTCAACATAATCAAAATTAGAATATTTTTCTTTTTATCTTCTTTTGTAATAAAAATCAGTTGTCACTGAATTCTGAGTACCGATTTCTTACCCAAGCCTCAGTTTGCAAAATGCAACCAAATATATTAGCCGTGTTAGAAGGGGCAACCTTACAACTGGTCGCAGCGGTACTCAAGTTCGGTGCAACTATCGTTTAAGTGGGGGAGGATTAATTAAATTGATTTTAATTTGGTAAAATTTAGTCCTCTGTTCCTCACAAGAAAGTGTGTGTTCAGTTTTACAAACCAATCAGAGACAGAAAAGTTTGAAAAAGTGTTCATTAAAGAAATTTTTAACCTTAATGGGAAGCTTAGACAACCTTTTATCTTCCAAAGATTCTTTTTTCTTCTCCTTTTCTTTATCTTTGTTACAAGGTCTAGTATCCGAATCGTCTATAATTTACTTAAATAGGATCATAGGTTAATCATCCTTAAGAGTGTGTAATTATAATACTAAACTTGAGGGCAAATTCAAATCAAGGAAATATCTACGAATCAAGGAAATATCTGCAAATCAAGGAAGTATCTGCCAATCAAGGAAGTATCTGCGAATCAAGGAAGTATCTGCGAATCAAGGAGTCATCTGCGAATCAAGGAAGTATCTTCGAGTTAAGAAAGTATATGCAAGTTAAGAAAGTATCTACGAGTCTAGGAAGTATCTGCGAATCAAGGAAGTATCTACGAATCAAGGAAGTATCTGCGAATCAAAGAAGTATCTGTGAATCAAGGAAGTATCTGCCAATCACGGAAGTATCTGCAAATCAAGGAAAACGGCTAGCTATTGGACTTTTTTCTCAATACCTTTAATCTATTTCTATCTTTATTAGGACTAGTCTCTATAGGAAAAATATTCAAAACCTTAAATAAATTAAGACAATATGGTGTCCTTCTATATATGTACTGCCAGGTTGAAGAGGCAGTAAAGAATTATGAACTCTGTTTGAGAAGAGTTAAATTAAGCGTTAGTTTCCCCACTCTTTAGGGATAATATTTTCCCTTATGACCTCTTTCATATCCGGTCAAGTAATACCACAGGAAAATTGCAACTTAGCGCGAATGGTGACAAATGTAGATTGGTAAAAATATAGTAGTAGCACCATCCAAGAAAAATAGATGAGAGTAAACGCATTGCCCGTAAGATTTAGAGTATTATTGAAAATAAAAAGCACTGCCGATAGGATATAAAATATCCGTCAAATAAAGGATAAGAATTATAGGAATTATATAAGAGACTCCTTATAATTCAGCCACACACTAAATTAAACTAGTAGTGTCTTCAACAAAGGAGATGAGTTCAGAAATTTCGAAAGGTTCAAAATTTTCATAACTCGTAATTTTTTTAAAAATTGAGAACGGGTACATATTTTTTCCCCTTTCATTGTAGAATTAATTTGCCTTTGATTTTTCAAGCTTTCAATTGTTACTAGTCCTTTTGGCACCTTTAAATACTCTTTCGAGTATTCAATTATAATTTGAAAAAAATTGTAAATAAAGTTTGAAAGGGCCCAAATAAGAATATTGCACTCAGCTGTTCGTAGAAGTCAATTAATATATCTTCCTTTTATTAAAGCTGTGCTCAATTTTAAACTTAAAGTTATCAAAGAGTCGATTTATCTGTCCTTGTCAAAACAAGAGCAGGGGTTTGATTTCCGATTCCGCGAAACAACAAACAAAAACAACCCGTAGATTAAAAATATCTGCATGAGCTCATAAGGATTTTGGCTGAGAACTTCGCACAAGTCCTACTACATTAGGAAGACAAAATTGAATATTTACTTTTTATTTACTTTTAGAATACGTTTAGTTCAACCATTGGCCTGGATGAAGTTAGGCAAATGTAAGTTTCCTTACAAGAAGAAATATAAAGATGTAACAACATATTGGACCTCGACGTATGACATTTTTACACTCTTTATATATATAATAGGATTTCTTTCAGTAGGACTGATATTCAGAAAATATAAGAAATTTATGTATAGGCTATAGAGACCAAAGGTATCAGGGGATCCAATTAGAAGTAGTATAAAGAGAAATTGAGTTACACTGGATCTTAGTAAATTTGTGTTTCCTTTTGTTTATTCCTTTTAAAACAAAAATTATACTAAGATTTTAAGTGGGGGAGTTTGTAAGGAGGCCTTATTTTGTGTAAATTTCGTAACTCAATTTTATTAAAGCTTGGAATTCCCTTTCGCTTCTTAGATCAGAAATATAGCGACAATTTCAAATTAGCTTGAATTTGAAAATAACTTCTCTTTGCGTAATTAGTCATAAATCTTGTAGTGACACTCTTTGTCCAAGAATCAAACGAACTTTGAACCCGTGATAAATATTTTAAGACCTAATTTAGACCAGTTTGGTTATGACACAAATAGGAGCGCAAGGCCTTGAAAGACTGGAAAAGAAACTACTTTTAACAAAAGGTGGTTGATTGGCTAGGAGAGAGGGAAAGTCGCTAAGCGGATCAAGTAGCAAAAAGAATATAACTTACGGATGAGAGACAATTCGGGATAGCGTTGCTTCGGAAACAAGGTAGTCTTTTTTGGATCAAACGAGGAGTAAGTTTTTTTACTTTGTAATTAAGATAGGCTACCACTGTCTGTCTGAATTCCCCTTGGAGACAAAAGTTTGAAGATAAAAATTAAAATAAGAAGAAAACCTCTAAAGATTTCTGTCATTTGGAGATAACTTTAATACGTATATGGGAGAAAATAATGACAACTAGTGTTGAAATCTAACATTTACTATAAAGTTGGTGATTTTGGTTTTATAGTTCGGTAGTATTTCCACTTAGACAAGGCTTGAGCCATTTGGACAAAAGAGCATTTTAAGGTTAAAATAAGCTAAATTAAATTTCTTCCTAGAAATTTAAGCTTTGAATAACTGAGGGTACAAAGAGGGAAGGAACCTTAACCAAGAAGAGAACGCTAGGAGAGCCATTTGTGCTACCCTTTTTCAGCCTAGAGTTTCTTCGAACTTAGCATGACATCATAAGGACCTTATATCCAAAAATTGGAATTATCGGACAAAAACATTACTTCTCCCCCTTTTGCAATCTTCAGACGTTTATACAGAGAGGAACATCGTTCCCTTTTTAATCATTCTTTCATTTCGTTAAACCCGTACTGCATGTTTATACAAAAGTGACCTTAATGTTTATACAGGTAGGTTAGGGAAAAAGGGAACAGTATTGTCGACTTAAGAATTTCAAAACCTTAATGTCCAGATATTTCAATTAAGAGTTTTTCCCTGCTAAAGTTAAAGCTTAATAAAGGTCCAAGGAATACACAGCCCTTTTCAAGAAATAATAAGAGAATCTCTTGGTTTTGGTTAATGAAGATTGAAATAAAATCAAGTACGGTTATTCTTACCTTAGCTCAACAATGGTTTGAACTAAAGAACTTTAATAACCCAGAGCCCAAGCCTTGACTAGCTGTTCAAGTGTAACTTTTTTAAGTGGAAACTTTCGATAGCCTAGAATTAACTTAATCCTTTTCTTTTCGGTAAACATTGGTGGATTGAACAAGTAGATCATTAGACCTTAGACCTAGAAGAGGCTTAGAAGTATTCAAAATAATCAGAATTAGAATATTTTTCTTTTTATCTTCTTTTGTAATACAAATCAGTTGTTACTGACTTATGAGTACCGATTTCTTACCCAAGCCTCAGTTTGCAACATGCAACCAAATATATTAGCCGTGTTAGAAGGGGCAACCTTACAAGGGATAATACGCAAAAATTTTCACTTGCAAGCACTTCCACTATTTTATATATGACAGGCATATAATAGTAACAAATGACCACCGTCCACTTGCAGGCTATCCTCAGAAATGCATTTCAAAAAGCACATGCTAGAACTCAGCGAATGATGCTCCAGGTTCAACCCTATGATCTGGAGATCGTCTAAAGACCAGGGACAGAAATCGCAGTTTCAGACACACTATCAAGGCTACACCTCCTTGACGTTGACGAGAAACTATATGGAGAAATCAAAGTATTGGCCCACCAGATTGCACGCATTCTTCCTGTTAGTGATGCAAGACTCGAGGAAATATGACTCCGTAGTAAGGAAGACAAAAACCTGATTGGTCTCAAGGAAGCTATCCAAGGCAGGTGGCCCAGTGCTAGAAATCGATGTTTGACACATCTGCTTGCATACTGGAACCTTGAACACAAATTATCATAAGGAATGGCATCATATTCAAGTGCGGAAGAATCGTTATTCCCCTGAAAATGTGACCCAACACCCTCAAGCAGCTCCACGTCTCCCACCTTGGTATGAAAAAGACTGGAACAACGCACCAGGATGCTCGTCTACTGGCCAAAGATGAACAGTGCTTCTCGAACAGTGCTCGGATAGCTTCTCAAGGAAGCTATCCAAGGCGGGTGGCCCAGTGCTAGAAAGCGATGTGTGACACATCTGTTTGCATACTGGAACCTTCAGCTCGAATTATCATTATGAATGGCATCATATTCAAGGGTGAAAGAATCGTTATTACCCTGAAGATGTGACCCCTCAAGCAGCTCTGCGTCTCCCACCTTGGTATGAAAAAGATGAAACAGCGCGCCAGGATGCCCGTTTACTGGCCAAAGATGAACAGTGTCATTGAAGCAAGTCACAAACTATCCGGCCTACAACAGAAGTTCTATTTTTAAATACGATTAAGATTGCTTT
Source organism: Artemia sp. Qi Xiang Cuo (assembly GCF_049724085.1). Lineage (NCBI taxonomy): Eukaryota > Metazoa > Arthropoda > Branchiopoda > Anostraca > Artemiidae > Artemia > Artemia sp. Qi Xiang Cuo. Next base: position 37,733,608 of record NC_142803.1, on the reverse strand, counting down.
AAACAATGAATGAATAATTAAGACACGATCTTTAATCCACTTTCGAACAATTAAACCATCATTAAATCATCTTTAAAATGCGATTTTCCTCGGTTTATAATATAGGAAACTGTAAACACATACTAAAGGTTTTAGATCATACAAATTCGATTGGCTATCTCTGAATTTACGTTCCCTGAAGTTTTGAGCGAAAATATTGTATTGTTGTGGTGTAAAATGACAGAAAACAGCATTTTCATGTGAAACGGTCATTTTCATGTGACAATATTTGACGATGGTCAGAAGCTGACATTGTCTCTAGTGCTGAAAAACTACCTACACCTTTGCACCTCCTTTTCTCACAAGTTTTTTGAACACCAAAACATAATTTTCTCATACATTAGGCTCTTCTTGGCCCGGGGACTTACGGCTCAAAATTCAGTCTTTCCAGAAAAAAGTTTGTTGGGCCTTTTTTGGGGAGATCAATTATTTTTCTATTTTCCTCTTGTGCATTTGGGCCCTCTTTACCCAAGGACTTAATAAAAGAAGCTTTAGCTAATCAGAGCAAATCTGTTTGGCACTTTTTGGGCCTCTTTTGGTTAATTTTAAGCCCCAAAAATAGCTAAATAAAAGGGCCCAATGCAATCAGGACCGTTTTGCGGTATTTTTGAGTCAGGCAATTGTTGGGGGACTATGCACCCGAACCCTAATTTTAAATTAGGCTTCTCTTGGATCGGAGACTTATGGATGCAAGTTTGAAACTGATCAGTAACAGCAAGGTTTTCGGCTTATTACTGATCTTCCCCGACATCCTCCCCCTCCAAACAAAATGTGTGGCAATGATCCTTGAAATTTTCAGGCACATCTGAAAAAGAAAAGTTCTTGTCCTTTCTTTTTGGGCCACAATTAAGAGGGTGGCCAGTGTCCCCAAATTAAAATTTCGCTAATGCTTTAGGGTCCACTTGGCCCCGGACGCACAGTTCTAAATTTCAATTCGTTCAGGGAAAAAAGCTTGTTGGCTTTTTTTGAAAGCTAAGCATTTGTTTCCGTGCTTTCTTGTATATTTGGAGCCTCTTGACCCGAGGACTTAAGGATAAAAGTTTTAAAGTAATCAGAAAAGAAAGACTTTCCCCCTTTTTTATTTCTGAGGAGAGGAAGAGTCTTGCCCCTATTTTTTTAGATTATTTGTCCCTTGGACCGGGAATTTTTGACGCTATAAGTTTCAAGCTGATCGAGGAACAAATATTCTTTTGACCCATTTCTAGGCTCCCTAACAACCTTTGTGCCAAGCCTTGTGAATTATTACAGTGATCTCTAGTGTTTTTATTCTTTAGTTTATTTTATCCTGACGAAGTTTTATCAGACAATTTTATTCTCAATCTCAAGTGCTTTTATCTTTTAGTTTATTTATCCTGACGAAGTTTTATCAGACAACTTTATTTTACTATTTATGACTAAGCGACATCATATTTGGGCTTTGCCCACGAGAGCAACGTCTTGTTTAAATGAATTAAATGAATTTGAAATTTGAAAAATGGAGGGATTGGTTGCCCTTTAATCACTTTCAACCTTAAAAAAGGCGCTAGAATTTTGATTTTTCAATCAAATGAGCCCCAAAGATAATATCTAAAACCACTTTGGCCTGCCATAGCATAAAAAAGAAAACGATCAAAAATTTGGTTTTTCGTTTGGTCTTTAAAACCCCATTTTCGATGGTTTTCTTTTTTATGAAATGAGCCCCTCCCAAGTTTCCATGTGAAGTTTTCAGGGCAAAAAATAAATAAATAAAAAATGACAGATGGAGGATATGGTTTTATACTTAATTAACGCTAGCTAGAGGGTTGCGCTCTCTGAAACAAAAGTGAAAAGTTTTTTAAAAAAAAATTCAAAATATCCACAATTTTCGATTGTCAAAACAAATTGCTGTAAAAAGCTACACTAATAGACATCGGTTGCTAATAAAATATGATTGAAGCATGATAACCAATAGAAAGACTCAGATCACGGTATTTTGTTCTTGGTGCGTTCACCGTAATCCTGCAGTGTAATCAGATGATTATCAGAATTAACCGTTAAAAAAAAAACACCATTTAGAGAGAATTTGACCTGCTTATACATAAAGGGAGTGTGTACGTCACGATATAAAACTATATAGTCGTCACAGATAGTCAGAATTTTGTCCGACTTTCAGCAAAAATTTGAAACTTAGCCATTCATAAAGTATGTTAATGCTAGAAACTAAAACAGCAGCTTAAACTACAAACTTAAGCCCTTTTTTCACTTGAAATTTTGCAGTAAAAGTACAAAAAGATTTGAACAATGAGCTTGTAACAAAAATGGTTTCAATTGCAAAACTTTTAATGTTGTACTTCCATTGGTTGATTTTCTTTCGGCCTGATCTACACAAATGAACAAAGTGCTGGCATCTTTTTCGTATCAAATCCAAAGAATTCACATGGCCAAGGAACATGATGAAGTCTTGAAAAACATCACAGATTCAAAGCTTCGAACTTCGCATATTTTGACCACTCATGTAAGTCCATGGATCGCACCGTTGAAGCTTCATCGCATGGTCTAGGAGCATACATCTCGTCAGATGGTAATGTCATCACATATGCATCACAGTCTCTCAGCAAAGAACAGAAATGCTCACAACTGGAAAAGGAGAATTTGCAAAAATTTTCACTTGCAAGCACTTCCACTATTTTATATATGACAAGCATATAATAGTAACAACTTACCACCTTCCACTTGCAGGCTATCCTCGGAAATCCACTTCAAAAAGCACATGCCAGAGCTCAGCGAATGATGCTCCAGGTTCAACTCTATGGTCTGGAGTTCATCTACAGACCAGGGACAGAAATCACAGTTGCAGACACGCTATCAAGGCTACACCTCCCTGACATTTACGAGAAACTCTATGGAGAAATCAAAGTATTGGCCCACCAGATTGCACGCGTTCTTCACGTTATTGATGCAAGACTCGAGGAAATACGACTGCGTAGTAAGGAAGACAAACACCTGATTCGTCTCAAGGAAGTTATCCAAGGCAGGTGGCCCAGTACTAGAAAGCGATGTGTGACACATCTTCTTGCATACTGGAACCTTCAGCACGAATTATCATAAAGAATGGCATCATATTCAAGGGCGAAAGAATCATTATTCCCCTGAAGATGCGACCCAACACCCTCAAGCAGCTCCACGTCTCCCACCTTGGTATGAAAAAGACAAAACAACGCGCCAGGATGCTCGTTTACTGGCCAAAGATGAACAGTGTTTCTCAAACAGTCTTTCTCGAACAGTACTCGGATAGCTTCTCAAGGACGTTATCCAAGGCGGGTGGCCCAGTGTTAGATGTGACTCAACAGCCTCATGCAGCTCCACGTTTCCCACCTTGGTATGAAAAAGACGAAACAACGCGCCAGGATGCTTGTTTACTGGCCAAAACCGAACAGTGCCATTGAAGCAAGTCACAAACTGCCTGGCCTGTTACAAACATAGCCACAACAATCAGAAAAAAACCTCTCATACACTCAAAGATTCCATTAGTACCATGGCAGCAGGTAGCCCCAGACATTTTTGATTGGAGCGAAGGAAAATATATCATAACAGTTGACTATTAGAGTCACTTCTTCGAAGTCGACAGGATGCCCGACATGGCATTCCCCACACCATCAAGTCAGACAATGGAACACAATACATATCCTCCGAGTTTTATCAGTTTGTAGAAGACTGGAGTATAAAGCACAAGACATCCAGCCCTATTTACCCCCAGTCCAACGGGCTGGTAGAAAAGGTTGTTCACACATGCAAGAACATCTTCACCAAGGCAACTGAAGGTGAAGAGGACTCATACCTGGGTCTCTTAGAATACAGGAAGACACAAATAGACAGCTACGCCAGTCTCGCGTTTCTACTGATTAGTTGCCAACTGCGCTTGACCTTACCTTGCACAGAAAAACACCTGTGTAAACTGGTGGTTCCTACCAGCAAATACATGCTGAAGATGAATACCTGGAAATTCCGATCCAATCTCATGGGAGGCCACGGAGGGAGTTAGCAAAAAAGGGCATGAGAGGGGATTTTCTTTCGCCCTATCACTTTCGACCTTTTAAAATGCACTAGAACCTTTATTTCTTAATTGCCAGAGCCCCTTCTGAAATTTCTACGGCCACCCCTTCTACACCAAGCGTTCGTTAAAAAAATAATACACGGGAGGCACACAAACTTATTATCAGGCAAACCTGGAGCACTATATCTGATAAAATCAATCTGTAAACAATATTGCCAATATGCATAGTTTAGAGCCTTAGCCTAAGGGGTTCGGGAAAAGGTTCATGTCATCCCCGAGGCCATTTTTTGGATTTTTCAGACATTTAAAACAAAATAGTTGTGTCATAATTTGTTAGAATAGCATGGGTGATTAGGGAGGGGGGTTTTCAAAAAAGGGCAATGAAGATGGTCTGCTGTAATTTAGTGACTGGATAACGGGAGAAAACTGGGGCACGGTCTCTTCAACTAAAGACTTGGATTCCCAAGTAGAAGAATTCCATAATGAGGTAAATTCAAAATTTCTCGAGAGCTTTCCCAAATGTAAGACTCAATTCTGTTCTAGTGGAAAACCATACGTAAATTCAAAAATAAAGCGACTGATAAAACATAAATTGCACCTAATACGAAAATGTCAAGAGAACCAAGCAAAACAGGCGGCAAACCAAATAAAATGGAAAATCAAAGAGGCACAAGCAAATTACTATGAAAATGAAGTTGACCATCTTTTGGAGTCCAAATCTTTGCAGTTCTACAGTAAAGTAAAATGTCTGACTGGTAAAAGTTCTCAACCAGTTGACTTCATGAAGGAACAGCCTCTAGAAAAAACTGCGAATGATTTAAATGCCCATTTTCCTTTAATTGTGCAGTCTTACCCCCCTTTTCCATCTGAGGATCCTCCAGTAAATTTAACTACTCCTTCAGACGATAATTTAATTGCTGATATTTCATCGGCAATTATAATCCGTAAACTCTCTTCGTTAAAAAGAACTTATGTTGCCCCTTTTGACATTTCAGTTGCTCTCATTAAAGCATTTGCTAAAGAATTATCATTTCCCCTTAAGATAATTTTAAATAATATAACAAAAACAGGATATTTTCCAAAGAAATGGAAGAATACCCCCATTCGAAAGAAAGGAGATGCTAACGATTATTCTTGTTTCCAGCCGATCACAGTTACGTCAATTTTTAGCAGAATATACGAAAGCTTTGTTGCCGCATAGCTGAAAAAATATCTTTTGAAAGTAACTGATCGAAAGCCATTTGGTAACATCCCTAAGAGTTCGACAGTTCTTTACCTCGTTAATTAAATTGATTTTATTTTAAAACACCTGGATGAACCTGGAAAATGGATAAATTTAATTACAATTGATTTCAGAAAAGTATTTGACCTTGTATATAACAAAATCTTTTTAGAAAAAATGGCGGAAAAAAATATACCCAGCTTTATTATTAAAATCATCAAGAGCTTCTTAACAAATAGAGAGCAAACTGTAAAGTATAAAGACGAATTTTCCTCTGCTCTGCCAATTTTTTGTGGAATTCCACAAGGAACTGTGATCGGGCCACTGGGCTTCCTCCTCATGATAAATGAAATTGCGACTGAACTGCAGGACAGATGGAAATACGTTGACGACTTGTCCTTAACGGAAGTCGTATCTGAGGATTCGAAGAGCAATGCTGCTGGTTTCATCGACCAAGTTACCTTAGAGGTGGCTGAACTAAACATGGTCGTGAATAAAGACAAACGCTCGGTCAGGACATTTTCTTCGTCTTTCGAACCTCCTATCGCTTCCAAGCTAATAAGTCATAAAATAACTTTACTTGGTGTGGTGATTTCTTCTGACCTCTCTTGGCGGGAGAATCCAAAGACAATTGTAAAAAAAGCTAACTGCGCAATCTACCGATCATTCCTTCCCCCATCTTTTCTCTCTATAAGATCTTATCCCCCCAGGGAAGTGGCTGAAAAGGTTCCGAAACTGACCCCAGTCTACTGTAACACCATGCGCTACAGTAAAAGCTTTGTGCCAAGCCTTGTGAAATATTACAATGATCTCTAGTGTTTTTATTATTTAGTTTATTTTATCCTGACGAAGTTTTATCAGACAATTTTATTCTCAATCTCAAGTGTTTTTATCCTTTATTTTATTTATCCTGACGAATTTTTATCAGACAACTTTATTTTGCTATTTATGACTAAGGGACATCATATTTGGGCTTTGCCCACGAGAGCAATGTCTTGTTTTTGAACTAAATGAATTTGAAATTTGAAAAATGGAGGGGCTGGTTACCCTTTAATCACTTTCAACCTTAAAAAAGGCGCTAGAACTTTAATTTTTCAATCAAATGAACCCCAAAGATAATATCTAAAACCACTTTGGCCTGCCATAGAATAAAAAAGAAAACGATCAAAATTTGGTTTTTCGTTTGGTCTTTAAAAACCCCATTTTCGATGGTTTTCTTTTTTATGAAATGAGCCCCTCCCAAGTTTCCATGTGAACTTGTCAGGGCGAAAAATAAATAAATAAGAAATGACAGACGGAGGATATGGTTTTCTATTTAATTAACGCTAGCTAGAGGGTTGCGCTCTCTGAAACAAAAGTGAAAAGTTTTATAAAAAAATTCAAAATATCCACAATTTTTGATTGTCAAAACAAATTGCTGTAAAAAGCTACACAAAAAGAGATCGGTTGCTAATAAAATATGATTGAAGCATGATGAACAATAGAAAGACTCAGATCACGGTATTTGGACATAAGTTTCGAAACAATCGAAGGAAAAATTATTTTTTAACAAGTTTTTTTCAGGATTCATTTGAGGGGGGAGGTGTTTCCTCAAATAATTGTGTTTTTATATTAGATTCCTCTAGGTCCAAGCACTTACGATAGTAAGTTTAAACCAGGTCAGGGACAAAAATTTGTTTGGCTCATTCCTGGGTCCCCTAAGACCCTTCCTATTTAAACAAAATATGTGTTCCCCTTGGCCCAGTGAGCGACAAATGAGTATTTTAAAATAATCAGACACCCAAGATCAAGAACACTTCCACTTACTACTATAAAACCTGTCTATGAACGATTCACAACTTGCATAATCTATGGCGTTGCCCCATGGACTAGGGAGGTCACATCATCTCTAGAGCCATATTTATTGGACGTTTCAACAATATTTGAACAAAATGAATACTTCGAAATTCCGATCTGATCTCATGGGACGCCACGGAGGGAGTTAGCAAAAAAGGGCATGAGAGGGGATATTCTTTCGTCCTATCACTTTCGACCTTTTAAAAAGCACTAGAACCTTTATTTCTTAATTGCCAGAGCCCCTTCCAAAGTTTCTACGGCCACCCCTTCTACACCAAGCGTTCATGTAAAAAATAATACACGGGAGGCACACAAACTTATTATCAGGCAAAGCTGGAGCACTGTATCTGATAAAATCAATCTGTAAACAATATTGTCAATATGCATAGTTTAGAGCCTTTGCCTCAGGGGTTCGGAAAAAGGTTCATGTCATCCCCGAGGCAATTTTGTTTGGATTTTTCAGACATTTCGAACAAAATGGTTGTGTCATAATTTGTTAAAATAGCATGGGTGATTAGGGAGGGGGGTTTTAAAAAAAGAGCAATGAAGATGGTCTGCTGCAACATGGTGACTGGATAACGGGAGAAAACTGGGTCGCGGTCTCTTCAGCAAAAGACTTGGATTCCCAAGTAGAACAATTCCATAATAAGATAAATTCAAAATTTCTCGAGTGCTTTCCCAAACGTAAGACTAAATTCTGTTCTAGTAATAAATCAAACCGTAAATTCAAAAATAAAGCGACAGATAAAACATAAATTGCACCTAATACGAAAAGGTCAAGAGAACCAAGCAAAACAGTTGGCAAACCAAACAAAGTGCAAAATCAAATAGGCACAAGCAAATTACTATGAAAATGAAGTTGACCATCTTTTGGAGTCCAAGCCTTTGCAGTTCTACAGTAAAGTAAAATGTCTGACTGGTAAAAGTCCTCAACCAGTTGACTTCATGAAAGAGGAGCCTCTAGAGAAAACTGCGAATGATTTAAATGCCCATTTTCCTTTAATTGTGCAGTCTTACCCCCCTCTTCCACCTGAGGATCCTCCAGTAAATTTAACTACTCCGTCAGACGATAATTTATTGCTGATATTTCTTCAGCAATTATAATCCGTAAACTCTCTTTGTTAAAAAGAACTTCCGTTGCCCCTTTTGACATTCCAGTTGCTCTCATTAAAGCATTTGTTAAAGAATTATCATTTCTCTTTCAGATGATTTTCAATAATATAAAAAAACAGGATATTTCCCAAAGAATGGAAGAAAGGGTCTATTGCCCCCAATCGAAAGATAGGAGCAGCTAATGATTTCTCTGGTGTCCGGCCGATCACAGTTAAGTTAGTTTTTAGAAGAATATATGAAAGCTTTGTTGCCGCACGGCTGAAAAAATATCTTTTGAAAGTAACTGATCGAAAGGAATTTGGTAACATCCCTAAGTGTTCGACAATTCATTACCTCGTTAATTTAATTGATTTTATTTTAAAACACCTGGATGAACCTGAAAATGGATAAATTTAATCGCAATTGATTTCAGAAAAACATTTGACCTTGTTGATCACAAAATCTTTTTAGAAAAAATGGCGGAAAAAAATATACCCAGCTTTATTATTAAAATCATCAAGAGCTTCTTAACAAAAAGAGAGCAAACTGTAAACTATAAAGACCAATTTTCTACTGCTCTGCCAGTTTTTTTGTGGAATGCCACAAGGAACTGTAATCGGCCCGCTGGGCTTCGTCCTCATTATAAATGAAATTACTGAAGAGCTGGAGGACGGATGGAAATACGTTGACGACTCGTCCTTAACGGAAGTCTTATCTGAGGATTCGAAGAGCAATGCTGCTGGTTTCATCGACCAAGTTACCTCAGAGGCGGCTGAACTAAACATGGTCGTGAGTAAAGACAAATGCTTGGTCACGACATTTTCTGCGTCTTTCGAACCTCCTATTGCTTCCGAGCTAATAAGTCATAAAATAACTTTACTTGGCGTAGTGATTTCTTCTGACCTCTCATGGCGGGAGAATACAAAGACTGATAAAATAGAACGAGTTCAGAAGAGATCACTGCAAATCAGTTATGGTGGTTCCCCTGTATCTTACTCCTTTTATCTCAAAGAATTTAAACTTGAATCCCTTTCTTCCCACCGAGAAAAATCATGCCAAAGATTTGGCTCCTCCCTCCTCCAGCATCCCATCTACCGATCATTCCTTCCCCCACCTTTAGATCTCGTCTCCCCACCTTTAGATCTTGTCTTTATAAGATCTAGTCCCCCCTGGGAAGTGGTTGAGAAGGTTCCGAAACTGATCCCAGTCCACTGTAACACCATGGACTACAGTAAAAGCTGCGTGCCAAGCTTTCTGAAATATTACAATGATCTCTAGTGTTTTTATTCTTTAGTTTATTTTATCCTGACGAAGTTTTATCAGACAACTTTATTTTGCTATTTATGAATAAGAGACATCATATTTGTGCTTTGTCCACGAGAGCTATGTTTTGTTTTTGAATTAAATGAATTTGAAATTTGAAAAATGGAGGGGCTGGTTACCCTTTAATCACTTTCAAACCTTAAAAAAGGCGCTAAAACTTAAAATTTTCAATTAAATGAGCCCCAAAGATAATATCTAAAACCACTTTGGGCTGCAATAGAATAAAAAAGAAAACGATCAAAAATTGGGTTTTTCTTTTGGTCTTTAAAAACCCCATTTTTGACGGTTTTCTTTTTTTATGAAATGAGCCCCTCCGAAGTTTCCATGTGAAGTTGTCAGGGCGAAAAATAAATAAATAAGAAATGACAGACGGAGGATATGGTTTTCTACTTAATTAACGCTAGCTAGAGAGTTGTGCTCTCTGAAACAAAAGTGAAAACTTTTATAAAATTCAAAATATCCACAATTTTTGATTGTCAAAACAAATTGCTGTAAAAAGCTATACTAATAGAGGTCAGTTGCTAATAAAACAGGATTGAAGCATGATGTCCAATAGAAAGACTCAGATCACGGTATTTTCTTCTTGATGCGTTTACCGTAATCCTACAGTGTAATCAGATGATTATCAGAATTAACCGTTGTAAGAAACCACCATTTAGAGAGAATTTGAGCTGCTTTTACATAAAGGAAGTGTGTACGTCACGATATAAAACTATATATTCGTCACAGATAGTTAGAATTCTGTCTGACTTTCAGCAAAAATTTTGAAGCTTAGCAATTCATAAAGTATTTTAATGCTAAAAAATAAAATGGCAGCTTAAACTGTAAACTTTAGCCCCTTTTTCAATTGAAATTTTGCGGTAAAAGAAAAGTATAAAAATATTTGACTAATGAGCTTGTAAGAAAAATGGTTTCAGTTGCAAAACTTTTAATGTTGTACTTCCATTGGTTGATTTTTTTTCGGCATGATCTTCTAAAATCAAATGAACAAAGTGCTGGCATCTTTTGCGTAGAAACAGAGGACTATTACTAGCCGCATTGTATTTCATTATTTTCATCTTTATAATCATTATTGCTTAAAGAGATATAACAGAAAGTGGTTGAATACTCTGATTACTAGACGTTAAGAAGTTTAAATGAAGATAGCATTATTTTAGCCTTTGAAGATGTCAAACCCATCTATCGATAAAGAAGCATTTGTCAGGCGTTTAAAACGACTCTATGAGGCTTGGAAGGTGAGTTTAACTAGGCTAGGTCATTATTTACCAAATCATGTTATTGAGTTAGGAATAAAGTAAATACACCATTCGATGCCTTTTTTTATGCTGATTACGAATATAACAATCATTTCTATCGGAAATGAATTTTAGCCCCCCCCCAATATATGCCAGTTCAGGGTATATATTTCTACATACGGGGGGGGGGGGGTAAAGTTTAAACTTACCTCCCATTTACATCAGAAATAAAATTGGTCAATATATACCAAATCATATTATTGAGTTAGGACTAAAGTAAATACACCATTCGATGCCTTTTTTTATGCTGATTACGAATATAATAAGCAATTCTATCGGAAATGATTTTCAGCCCCCCCCCTATATAGGCCACTTCAGGGTTCGGTTAGGTATAGCCGATCTAGGGGGGGGGGGCTGAAATTCAATTCCAAAATAAGAGATTATAATATTTCTAATAAGCATAAAAAAGGCATCTAATGGTGTATTAAATTTAGTACTAACTCAATAAAATGATTTGGTATATATTGTCCATAAAATTTGCCCCCCCCCTATTGTTCAAATATATACCCTGAATTGGCATATATTTAGGGGGGGCTAAAATTCATTTCCAATAGAAATGGTTAGCCTATTAAATTTGTAATCAGCATAAAAAAAGGCATCAAATGGTTTATTCACTTTAGTCATAACTCAATAATATGATTTGGTATAGGCCTATATTTACCAAATTCATTTCCGACAAAAATGATTATTATATTCGTAAAGAGTTTAAAAAAAGGCATTGAGTGGTATATTCACTTTAGTTGTAACTCAATAATATGATTTGGTAATATTTACCAAAAATTTACCCTGAAAACATCATTTGATGCCTTTTTATGCTCTTTTGTCATTCAAGAATTGCTTTTGGGGCTAGTGGACATCCACCATATGACTAATATGGCAGTTAAGTTCCTTTGTGATGCAAATGGATGTTATATTTAGATTGAGGATGCAATTCTAGGTATAGGCTATAGCCTATTTGCACATTAGGGGGCGGAGTATATATTCTGTGAATATAGGTCCTAAGAAATGAGTTTTTTAGAAAAACTGGAAAAACAAGGAAAGAAGTGAAGATAAAGGCTCTCCCCCTGCAAAATGTGTTAACTAGGGTTATTCTACATATCATGGAGTAAGAATTGTTTTCTTAGTATGTTTCCTTATGTCCAGCTGGACTCCTAAGCTTAAAATACTGGTTGGCTAATTTAAAGATTTGTATATATATATATACACTGTCAAATTAGCCATCTGGTGGTATCCTGGGGCTAGTTGCATGCTGAGCCCTTAAAGTGGCCCCAAAGGTATTTCATTCGGTAAAAATTTAAAATTGTAGCCCCTGATAAGGAGACATATTAAGAAAACAATTATTACTTTAAAATATGTATAATGATCCTAGTTAACATATTATCCAAGGGGAGAACCTTTATCATCAAGTCTTTCCTCTAAAAATCCTTCTTTTTCCAGCTTAAAAGAAAAAGTTTCCTAAAACCACCTTGCTGAGATTCAATGCTTAAGTCTTTTGAAATTGCTGTCAAATAAGTTGTTTTATAGATAGCATTCATGCCAATCTTTGTAGTTTTTTTTTTTTTTTAATGAGCTGTGGCGCAAATACAAAATATTAATAGCAGTGGCAAAAATCAAAATATTTCTATAAATATACATATACATACAGAGTATATACCCCACCCCCCTAATGTGCAAATATATAACAAAAATTTCATTCTGAACCTAAATATAACCAAATGAACTGTACACCAACCCCTAAATATATCAAAATCAGGGTATCTATGTATTTGCACATTAGGGGGGTGGGGGTATATATACTGTGAATATATAGGTTCTAGAAAATCCATGAATTTCTTAGAAAAACTTGAAAAACAAGGAAAGAAGTGAAGATAAAGACTCTCCCCCTGCAAAATGTGTCAACTAGGATTATGTTGCATATTATGGAGTAGGAATTGTTTTCTTAATATGTTTCCCTATGTCCAGCTGGACTCCTAGGCTTAAAATACTGGTTTTTTGGTCACACTGTCAAATTAGCCATCAGGTGGTATCCTGTAACAATAGTGATAATTAAATTTGAAAAAACCCTATATTATTAACATATTTTATGCTATTCAGAATAAACTCTAACTATTATTAGTCAACTAGTTTGAAAATGAATTGTTTTCTGGGGCAATGTTTCTTTCCAGCTAGTTGGCAAAATTAAGTTTTGCTGGGGAGAAGTTATTAGTCAACTAGTTGGAAAAATTAAGTTTTGCTGGGGAGAAGTTATTAGTCAACTAGTTGGAAAAGGAAAGTTTTGCTGGGGCAACATTTATTGTCAACTAGTTGGCAAATTTAAGTGTTGCTGGGGAGAAGTCTAATTTAAATTTTTCTTATACAGATATGCCAAATTTTCCAACTAGATGACTAAAATGTTTTTAATTATAAGGAGATTGGATAGTACCATTCTATATAAGCTTATAAACTAATTTTTTTCCAGTAGTCAGAGGGTGGAGTCCCATAAAAAAGTTATTCAAGAGCAATATAAGCTATTCCAAAAATATTTAGCCTATTCTTAACAATTCAAACCTCATTTATTAGGCAATTCAAATATAAACTGTTTTCCTACTGTTTCAAATTTTTTGAATATCATAAAAAAATAGTGCTAAATTTTGTGATTCAAAACTGGTGTCGACAATTCAGGGTACATATTTACACAATAGTGGGAGGGTGGGTAAATTTCAATGTTAATTTGCAGTTGGCCATATAATTTAGCTAGGATGAAAGTGAAAACATCATTTGATCCTTTTTTATGCTCTTTGATTATTCAGTTCATTGGTGATGCTAATAAATGTTATATTTAGATCCAGGATGCAGTTTTGGGTATAAATTTGCACACTATGGGAGTGGGTATGGTATATACTCTGTAAATATATAGGTCAAGAAATTCATAAATTTCTTAGAAAAACCACAAGAACATGGAAAGGAGTAAAGATAAAGGTTCTTCCCCTACAAAATGTGTTAACTACAATTATTCTGCATTTTATGGAGTAAAAATTGTTTTCTTAACATGTTTCCTTATGTCCAGCTGGGCTCATAGGTTTATAATACTGGTTGGTTAATTTAAAGATTTGTATAGTAAAAGACCACTTTTCTTTGGCATTCTAGAAAAATAGAGATGAATTTTTTAGACCACTCCTATTTTACTATAGCATGATGCAATGGGAGAGTATTAACAAGAGCCTTGCCTTCTTGGTGAAATTTTCCCCAATAATTTGTCAGCATAAATTAAAAATGTGGTTTCTGTTTTGACAAGCAATTAAAAAGAAAAAAAAAACATATTTAATATTTTTGATTTATAGAATAAATATCAAGCAATAAAAGTTACATTTTTTTAATCAGAAAAAAAATCAGTTTTCTGTTTATATGTGAATATAACTGAAGCACTGAAGGAATATAAGTGTCAGAATTGGATAAAGTTATTTTTTTTTTCAAAAAGAGGTCCTTATAGGTAAGTCAATAAATTACTAATTTCAAATGTTTGATCTTAAATAATTTTAATGATAACCATGTCCATGCATAGCTTAGGTGTTTAGCTATTAATTAATATATACAATTTGGTACTTTTGTCTTATAGCCACCACACTCAAGATCTTGTATCACAAATATAAGAAAATAACCAGTTTTCATGGTCTTTGTACCAGACAATATTGGCTTTGGCGAGAAACTACAGTGTAGCTATATTTTAATTAAATATTTAGTTGGTATTTCAGTTATGCATTTAATATAATGCAGTTAGGGTAGGCAGCCCCCCTTCCATAAATCTTTGTTGTAGTTTTCATAAATTTGTTGATAAAATATTATATTTTCCTCATATTTGTTTTATTTCATTAGCATAACCAAACTTCACTTCTCAATAGAACTTGAGTGTGGTAGCTATAAGACACAAGTACCTACAATTCTTCTCAATTCCTCTTTGGTAACAAGGTATGAGGGTTTTGGTTTTACACATTTTTGCTCAATTGGATACTGGTTTTTTACCCTAGCCCAGGCTATAATTGGGCTTTATGCTAGATGAGGTTTGTTTTGCCTCCTTCTAAGTAGTCCCATCAGATAGCCTACTATACATTTATTCAGATATTTTTCCATCTTTGTCATTGTCTTTATCTTAAAAATTATGTTTAATTGCAGCTTGGAGCAAATCTAAGGATTTTCATTCTTGTAATGCTCTATTATACCTTCTGTAGGTTGTTTGCTAGATTTGAGTTGAGGACTCAGCAGCTTCCCAGTTGTATAGGAACTTTTGCTGGAGCCATTCTTTGTTGAGATTTTGCTTGGATGCACCTGTCAAATCAACAACCACTTCAAAGAGTTGATTCCATGATTTTATTACTTGCTGGCTGAAGAAATGGGTTCTTTCTTGGATTAAGGAGCATTTCTTGAAGATTTTCTTGGAATGTCCTCTAGTAACAGAGTATTCTGGGGGGGGGGGCAAGGAGACTAGGGAGAAAATTTTTGGAAATAATTTGTGGGCCATTATCATGTTGCCACATTTCCTCCAGCATGCAAGAGTAGGAAGCTTCAAGTGATGTAAATGCTCTTTGTGTGGCATTTGTTTGACCATTTTGGTTGGTCTTTGTTATACTCTTTCTAGTATTTCTTTGTCCTTCTTGAATAGTGTGATGCCAGGAAAATTCCAACCTTTAGGTGTGGGCAAACTAGTGCCTTGTAGAGCTTCATAAGCACACTTGGGCATCTGCTAGAGATAATTCTTTTGATCATTCCAAGAGATTAGAGGGCAGACATCAATACAGATTTTGCATGTTTGCTGAACTTAAGCTTACAATCTCCTAGATCTCTTTCTTCAGGGACTACAAAAAGGGGTTTACCTTGGAGATGGTACTGCTGAAGTGGATTACATGGCATTTATGAGCATGGCTCCTCTCTTGAAAGAGAGGAGCCATGTATCAGCCCAAGTCCCAAGAATGTCAAGGTCTTTTTGGCAAGGCTGTACCCAGGGGGGGGATTAGACCCCCCTCCCCTGAAATATTTGTTTGGCTTGTAAAAATGTAACAAAAATGGATATAAACAATTTTTTTTGTGTAACCCCACCCCCCCACCTACAAAAAAATCTTTGAGTAACTCCCCCTAAAAAAACTCCTGGGTATGACCGTGCCTTTTAGATAAATTGCAGATCAGAGGTTGTGGCTGCTTTACCAACAAGTATTGAGTTGTCAG
This sequence comes from Artemia sp. Qi Xiang Cuo, assembly GCF_049724085.1. Classification (NCBI taxonomy): domain Eukaryota; kingdom Metazoa; phylum Arthropoda; class Branchiopoda; order Anostraca; family Artemiidae; genus Artemia; species Artemia sp. Qi Xiang Cuo. The sequence continues at coordinate 37,717,593 of NC_142803.1, read as the reverse complement.
CATAGAGTAAGGAGATTTGAGTGAAGATTGGGTGGATCATTTATATGTACATTGAAGAGACTCAGCCCAAGAACAGTCCCCTTGGGAATGCTGCTTAAAACAGTTGTAGATGAGGAGAAACGAGACACCTTGAGAGTCATGAACTCTTACAGCTTGTGTTTTTTCTGAAAGGAAACTCTGTATCCATACTGGACAATAACACTTTCAACAGCTGTTGCTTTTAGTTTGGTGATGAGGAATTCATGACAAACCCTGTCAAATGCTTTTGAGAGGTCCAGGAGCACCATATTGACAGGTAAATCATTATCCAACAATGATGTAACATACTTGTATGTGTGTATTAAATTTGTATCAACAGATATTAAAGATCTGAAGCCATGTTGAGTGGAAGTCAGAATGTTGTTAATTTCCAAGTGCTGAATTAGAGCTCTGTTGACAAATCTCTCAAGCACCTTTACAACTGCAGGAGTGATACTGACAGGACAGTCATTTTCTGCATGATGTTTGGCAGCTTTGTTGTGGATTGGTGTCATATAGGATGTTTTCCAATTCAACAGTAGTTCTCTGTTTTGGAGGGACAGCTGGAAGAGTCTACGCAAGGGAAAAGTGAGAACAATTCAGCATTCCTTGAGGAGCCTTGGGTGTACCCCATCTGATCCTTTGGATTTATCAACATAAAGTTTATCCAGACTATTTAAGACCATATCTTTGGTAATTGATAATTTTGGCACTGGATCACACATTAAGTTTGATGGTGCTGCAGGGATAGTTGGACAAGCTCAGATGGTGAAGGCAGAGGTAAACTGGATACTCAATACATTAGCCTTATCTATTGGTGATGAGTGGGTTATGCCATTATGTTTGAGGTCAGGAATGGTGTGATGGTTAGGATTTTTGGTAGAAACATGTCTCCAGAAAGATTTTGGGGTTTGCCTTGATATCTGTGGCAAGTTCCTACTCATGTTGAGACTTCAGTTTGCTAACTATATTGGAGG